>NC_042979.1:35104440-35390679 GCF_901001165.1 Salmo trutta
GTTTATGGTAAGGTTTGGTTGTTTATGGTAAGGTTTGGTTGTTTATGATAAGGTTTGGTTGTTTATGGTAAGG
Organism: Salmo trutta; assembly: GCF_901001165.1. Lineage (NCBI taxonomy): Eukaryota > Metazoa > Chordata > Actinopteri > Salmoniformes > Salmonidae > Salmo > Salmo trutta. Next base: position 35,104,514 of record NC_042979.1, read on the forward strand.
TTTGGTTGTTTGTAGTAAGGTTTGATTGTTTATGGTAAGGTTTGGTTGTTTATGGTAAGGTTTGGTTGTTTATAGAAAGGTTTGATTGTTTATGGTAAGGTTTGATTGTTTATGGGAAGGTTTGGTTGTTTATGGTAAGGTTTGATTGTTTATGGTAAGGTTTGGTTGTTTATGGTAAGGTTTGGTTGTTTATAATAAGGTTTGATTGTTTATGGTAAGGTTTGGTTGTTTATAATAAGGTTTGATTGTTTATGGTAAGGTTTGGTTGTTTATGGTAAGGTTTGGTTGTTTATGGTAAGGTTTGGTTGTTTATGGTAAGGTTTGATTGTTTATGGTAAGGTTTGGTTGTTTATGGTAAGGTTTGGTTGTTTATGGTAAGGTTTGGTTGTTTATGGTAAGGTTTGGTTGTTTATGGTAAGGTTTGGTTGTTTATAGAAAGGTTTGATTGTTTATGGTAAGGTTTGGTTGTTTATGGTAAGGTTTGGTTGTTTATGGTAAGGTTTGGTTGTTTATGGTAAGGTTTGGTTGTTTATGGTAAGGTTTGGTTGTTTATAGAAAGGTTTGGTTGTTTATGGTAAGGTTTGGTTGTTTATGGTAAGGTTTGGTTGTTTATGGTAAGGTTTGGTTGTTTATGGTAAGGTTTGGTTGTTTATGATAAGGTTTGGTTGTTTATGGTAAGGTTTGGTTGTTTGTAGTAAGGTTTGATTGTTTATGGTAAGGTTTGGTTGTTTATGGTAAGGTTTGGTTGTTTATAGAAAGGTTTGATTGTTTATGGTAAGGTTTGATTGTTTATGGTAAGGTTTGGTTGTTTATGGTAAGGTTTGATTGTTTATGGTAAGGTTTGGTTGTTTATGGTAAGGTTTGGTTGTTTATAATATGGTTTGATTGTTTATGGTAAGGTTTGGTTGTTTATAATAAGGTTTGATTGTTTATGGTAAGGTTTGGTTGGTGTTTAAGTTTGATGTTTCTGGTAAGGTTTGATTTTATTGGTAGGTTGGTTGTTATGGTAAGTTTGATGTTTATGGTAAGTTGGTTGTTTATGGTAAGGTTTGGTGTTATATAATGGTTGATGTTTCTGGTAAGGTTTGGTTGTTTATACATAAGGTCTTGATTGTTCTATGTAGGTTTGGTTCTTGTATGGTAAGGTTTGGTTGTTTATGGTAAGGTTTGGGTTGTTTTATGGTAATGTTTCGGTTGTTTATGGTAAGGTTTGGTTGGTTTATGGTAAGGTTTGGTTGTTTATGGTAAGGTTTGGTTGTTTATGGTAAGGTTTGGTTGTTTATGGTAAGGTTTGGTTGTTTATAGAAAGGTTTGATTGTTTATGGTAAGGTTTGGTTGTTTATGGTAAGGTTTGGTTGTTTATGGTAAGGTTTGGTTGTTTATGCCTAACAGAGGTTTTCATCTCTCCATCTTCCTCCCTCTATTTCTCTTCCCTTCATCTTTCCCTCTTTCTGTACCCTCCTCCCATCGTCCATCCCTCTCTCCCTCTGGCTGGCACGGTGCTAATCTCAGATTATTTCTCTCCACATGATTAATCTGTCGTTACGTAATCTCACTCTGCACAACCCTCCACACTCCCCCCTTCTCTCTCTCACTCTCTCTCTCTCTCTCTCTGTTCCTCTCCTGTCTGCACTTTGCAAACAACGCTGGAGCTATTTTGGTTCAAATCACAAGCACGCATTCGCACAAACACACACACACACAGACACACACACACACACACAGACACTCGTTAAGCTGTATGACTTTAGTCTTATGCCGAGGATGATGTATAACATGATGATGGATGTAGTCCAACACAGAAGACAAAACAATGTGTAGAAACTGATTCCACTGTAGGTCTACTATTTTGTTGAAAACTGTAAATATAATCAACAATGTCATTTTACCTAAAATAAATCTATGAAACTGAAATGGAAAGCTGAACTGGGGAGTCGTGCTGTACAAATTGTTGTTTTTAACAGGTTATTGGCTATTTATGTGTAAGCTAAATAGATTTTTTACATGATTTATGTTTTATTTATTTATTTACATTTGCAATGTAAATGATGTAATCTAACTGACTATGATGCAATAAATAAAGTATTCTAATTGGATAGATTCTATTTGATCTAATATGACTTCTGACATAACAAACGAGGGGGTTCCAGGGGTTCCAACACCTGACATTTTGATATCTTAATCAACCATCAATCAACAGCCCCGTATTCCCAGAGAGAGACATCCCCCAGCTCACCTGGCCAACTATGCAATCTCTCACCAAGAACAACGCCTATCCACAACGCAGCCACTCCTCTGACCAGGACGATGGAGTAATGGAGCGGACATCCTATCAGAGAGGAGTGTATCCTGTTCCAGATATATCGCCCACTCGTTGGTGAGCCGCTTCCCAGCCCTTTCTAATATCCAAGCAGCTATGTTGGAGGAAAGAATGAAGCTCATGGAGATTGCTGAGCTACATTGTCAAATACAGGAAGATCACAACGTTTACATAGTGTGTCAACGCCTAGTAGCCAAAGCCAGAGAGGCTCAGCGGGCAACAGGAAGAAGCTCAGTGTCGACGGGTAGAAGCTCACCAGGCCTGTGAAGCAATAGTCAAACAACTGGGCAGGCGGCGGCCATGAAAGCAAACAGAGAATGAGCTACAGGTAGCCAAGCTCATCACATCCTTCCTTAAAGAGAAGAGGAAGATGTTGGAGAACACTACTTCCCTCCGGGTTACCCAGTTCCAGTAGCACACTACTTCCCTCCGGGTTACCCAGTTCCAGTAGCACACTACTTCCCTCCGGGTTACCCAGTTCCAGTAGAACACTACTTCCCTCCGGGTTACCCAGTTCCAGTAGCACACTACTTCTCTCCGGGTTACCCAGTTCCAGTAGCACACTACTTCCCTCCGGGTTACCCAGTTCCAGTAGCACACTACTTCCCTCCGGGTTACCCAGTTCCAGTAGCACCCTACTTCCCTCCGGGTTACCCAGTTCCAGTAGCACACTACTTCTCTCCGGGTTACCCAGTTCCAGTAGCACCCTACTTCCCTCCGGGTTACCCAGTTCCAGTAGCACCCTACTTCCCTCCGGGTTACCCAGTTCCAGTAGGACCCTACTTCCCTCCGGGTTACCCAGTTCCAGTAGCACACTACTTCCCTCCGGGTTACCCAGTTCCAGTAGCACCCTACTTCCCTCCGGGTTACCCAGTTCCAGTAGCACCCTACTTCCCTCCGGGTTACCCAGTTCCAGTAGCACCCTACTTCCCTCCGGGTTACCCAGTTCCAGTAGCACACTACTTCCCTCCGGGTTACCCAGTTCCAGTAGCACCCTACTTCCCTCCGGGTTACCCAGTTCCAGTAGCACACTACTTCCCTCCGGGTTACCCAGTTCCAGTAGCACTCTACTTCTCTCCGGGTTTAGGCGTGCCCTATCCCAATCCAGCAGCACCATACCCTGCTCCTGACCAGATTCCACCCTGTCCAGCACCTGCTTTGCCACTTGGCAAGTAACAGCTGATTGCCTCATCTCAAAGCCTTCGTTGCCCCATTTCGAGAGCGGCAATGAGAGTGACTTTGCCCTCCTCAAAATTGCCCTGGACGACATGATGAACAATCACAGACACCTGAATGAGCGGTATAAGTATCAATTGCTTCTTGGACACCTGAAACTTCCAAGTGCACTCCAGCTCCCCAAGGCCTACATGCATGACCCAAGACCTTATACTGCTGCCTTACAAGCCCTGCAGGATAAGTACGGTCAGCCCCGCAGGATAAGTACGGTCAGCCCCGCAGGATAAGTACGGTCAGCCCCGCAGGATAAGTACGGTCAGCCCCGCAGGATAAGTACGGTCATCCCCGCAGGATAAGTACGGTCAGCCACGCAGGATAAGTACGGTCAGCCCCGCAGGATAAGTACGGTCAGCCCCGCAGGATAAGTACGGTCAGCCCCGCAGGATAAGTACGGTCAGCCCTGCAGGATAAGTACGGTCAGCCCCGCAGGATAAATACGGTCAGCCCTGCAGGATAAGTACGGTCAGCCCCGCAGGATAAGTACGGTCAGCCCCGCAGGATAAGTACGGTCAGCCCTGCAGGATAAGTACGGTCAGCCCCGCAGGACAAGTACGGTCAGCCCCGCAGGATAAGTACAGTCAGCCCTGCCAACTCGTCCAGTGTAAGCTAGCCACCATCCTGAAATCCCCCGCCATCGAGCTTGATGACGCAGAAACTGAGGGCTCATATTGGAGCATCGTCTTGCCAAAGGCTGTGCAGCACCTCAACCTCACTACTGAGTCTGAGACTCTCACCCTCAGAGCTATTTGCCAAGATGCCTCAGTTACCTTTGATATTTCCCTTCTGCTCAAACTCTCTAAGAAATACCGGATACAAATAACTCTCTGTGGACCTGTGTCCATTCGTTCCAGTCCTCAGCTCCCAGACATCAGCAGGCTTGCCACATGGAAATTCTTTGTGCAGGCAACAACATGGTCCCTACACGTGACGTCCGATTCATTCTCCAGTTCACCCAGTGAAGTGTTCCTCATCGTGGACCCTGGTGGGAAGGTGACACATACCTACCTACCCTGGAGCTGATGGATGCATCATGACTGCTGCCATCTAGGTCAAAGGTCGGACTTACCTTCGGCCAGTAGCCTGCCGGCTGGTACACCCCCCAAGTCCTTGTAACGAAGACGCAGGTGATCCTGCTACGCAGAACAGACTTTCTCCCTGTTTAGAATGTCTTTACATACATTTGGGGTGGCTGTGTAAGAAAGCACATCCCTTTAAGAGTGACTGATGATGTCACAGCTATCACGAGCTCTCAGAGTGTCAATTCTTCCCAAGTTCAGCTCACCAACTGCAGCTGTGGAGAGGAATCTCCAGTCTCTAACATGATTATTTCTGTTAATCCTTTATTATTAAACTGTTAATACTTCACTGTGCATGAATGCAATAACTAACACAGTTTATGGACACACAACATTGGATAATTCTCTCGTGTCTCTCTAACCAGAGCACAATCTCCATATCTTTGCCTACTCACAACAGTACTAAATATCAACGGTTTCACCCTCTCCCTCTATCTGTCTGAATCACCCCTTCATCTCTCCTCTCCATCACTCCATCCAAATCCTCCCACAACTACAGACCCCCCTCCCTCCCTCCACTCCCTGTCCCCACCACCTCAAGGAGGAGATGAGTTCACCTACGCCGGTGTGTGTGTGTGTGTGTTCTGTGTTTCTGAACTTTGGGAACCAGGAAGACAGAAATAGAAGCTACAGTACCATCAGCTGCACCACTGGCGTCGCTTAGCAACCATCTCAATTCACACACACACACACACATATTTGAAGGTATTTTTCTCATATTCTTTCTCTTTAGGCAGTAATCTACATCCGTTATATATCTATTCCATCTACGTCCATGGAGGAGCAGAATCAAAGTTTATTGTACATGCCATATTTCAATTATTATTTGTTGGATTCATTTATTGTTTCTTTTTTGTGATATGATAATTTGTGTAAACCATTTTTTACATTTTTACATACAATCCACACTCATCTTCAGCATTCTTCATACCCTTCATGGTGTTCATCTCACTCTCACTCTCACTCTCTCCATCTCATCATCCATTCCATCGCTACAATCAGAGATGGAAAAACAGTCCCAAGGTTCAGATCCTGGTGAGGATATCATTGTATCCCTCTCTCCCTCCTCTTCTCTTCTCTCACCCCCTTTTCTCCTTTCTCTCCACCTCTCCCCTCCCTCTCCTCTTTCTTTCCTCATCTTCTCCTCTTTTTCCTCTCTTCTTCTCTCTTCCCTCCTTTTCTTCTCTCTCTTCACCTCTTCTGCTTTTTCTTTCATCTTCTTCTCTCTTCACCTCTTCTCTCCTCTTCCTCTCCTCTTTCTCCTGTCCGGTTCTCTCTCCATCCTCCTTTTCTCTCTTCCCCTCCTATCCTCTCTCTCCTCCCCTCTCCTCTCTCCTCTCTCCTCTCCTTATCTCTTATCTTCCTCCTGTTCTCCTCTCTCTTTCCCTCCTATCCTCTCTCTCCTCCCCTCTCCTCTCTCCTCTCTCCTCTCCTTATCTCTTATCTTCCTCCTGTTCTCCTCTCTCTTTCCCCTCTCCTCTCTATCATACTCTTTCAGTGGTCTCTGCTGATGAGTCACCTGTCAGTCAGTCCACCCGAGAGAGAAAGAGAGAGACAAATATGCTAATGTTGCATTGTTATGGTTGCAGTTTTACTGTGACAAACTATTATCAGACCTTGAATGAAGGGCTGGTCATTTTCGCAAACACAAAATCAGTTAAGGTTTGTTTGTGTATGTGTGTGTGTGTGTTTGTACTGTATTTCCATGTCACTTGTGTTTTTTCTGATATTGTGTGTAATTGATATGTTGTTCAGTAGCTGGTGGGCTGGTCACGTGTTGTTGGCATGTTATTCTGGGGTTGTGTGTTGTTGGCATGTTATTCTGGGGTTGTGTGTTGTTGGCATGTTATTCTGAGGTTGTGTGTTGTTGGCATGTTATTCTGGGGTTGTGTGTTGTTGGCATGTTATTCTGGGGTTGTGTGTTAGCATGTTATTCTGGGGTTGTGTGTTGTTGGCATGTTATTCTGGGGTTGTGTGTTGTTGGCATGTTATTCTGGGGTTGTGTGTTGTTGGCATGTTATTCTGGGGTTGTGTGTTGTTGGCATGTTATTCTGGGGTTGTGTGTTGTTGGCATGTTATTCTGGGGTTGTGTGTTGTTGGCATATTATTCTGGGGTTGTGTGTTGTTGGCACGTTATTCTGGGGTTGTGCCTGCCTGCCTGCCCGCCCGCCCGCCCTCCCGCCCGTCCGTCCGTCTGTCTGTCACTCCTTTCCTCTTGCTCTAATGTCTGTGTTCTGGTTTATGTTGTTGGTGTTGGTCAAATACACTGAGTATACCAAACACCTGTTGTATTTGACGCACGTGACAAATAAACTTTGATTTGATTTGACATTAGGAACACCTTCCTAATATGTTGCCCGCCCCCCCTCTCAGAACAGCCTCAATGTGTCGGGGCATGGACTCTCTACAAGGTCCTTTGGGTGGTGGACTATTCTTGATACACACAGGGTGTTCTTAATGTTTTGTACACTCAGTGTATATACCACGTTCTACCAAAATATTCCTGATATGCTTTGATGTTTTTGATGGAATCGGAGTGCCTCTCACTACATCTCACACACGCTCTGTGGGTGTGTAGGATGAGGGGGCTGGGATGTAGAGGAGGACCCAATCCAATTCTTTAAATCATTTGATTGATTTGATCTGCTTAGTTGTGTTCTGTTCGGTTGATCAGGCTTGTGGGTAAATGAGCTGTAGGGTGTCTATCTATCTTGGCTCAATCATTTCTAATCCCGCCCACACACACTAACCACACCCTCTGATAGGCTTAATCACATATTTTTTGCAACATTTTGTTTGATCTTTTATAAACCAAACCAAACAGACATACAAACGACAACATCATACATACATCAACTATATTCCCCCTGCCCAGACCCACTAGCACACACCCCCATCTCCAGCGCTGCATCACTTTCCACCACATGGCCTGAAACTGCATCGTTTTGTTTCTCTCAGTAGCCCACGCACTTTCAATATTTAAATAATTAGATTTTGTCCATTGTGTTAATGATGGCAGATTGATTTCCACATTTTCTTAAGATGAGTAGAGAATGGTCCAACCCATCAGGAATGTCACTACACCCCCATATGCAATGTCTTGAAATATGCAGGCTCAGTCACTTCTAATTCCACCTCTCACACAGTCCTCTGATAGGCTGGCTGCACGCTAACCACTCACTCTTGAGATGTACCTCATTTAGCAGACACTCTTATCTAGTGCAACTTACAATAGCAATTAGAGTTAAGTACCTTGCTCAAGGGCACATCAACACCTAGTCAGCTCAGGGATTTGAACCAGCGATCTTTCTGTTACTAGCCCAACGCTCTTAATCGCTAGGCTACCTGCCTTATTGTCCTTTGTTCAGTCTTCTGTACATGCACAATAGACTTTAAAAGCTATAACAAATGTTTAAAGGATATAACAAATGGATACTTACTGTATCCTAACATTTAATCACCTCAGAAAGAAACACAAACGTGAAAATAACAACTTACTTGAAAGTTTCAGTAATCAAAAATGACAAATTGAAAGGGGCCAAAGGCATCAAATTAACAATGAAAAGACGAAATAAAATTGATTCCCAAAGATAAAATAAAAACCTGGTTTTACAACCCCATTGAGGGTATTTATCATATTTTCGAAATAGATCGTATACTACCCAAGTTATCAAAAAACATGTAACATTACCCTTTAAAACAAACAATCTATAGAGGTTTACAATTGAAGAGCAATTCCCATCATAAACAACACATGTAGTAGTTATAGGTAATGTATTTCAATGATTAAAAAAATATGAGATTCCTTCCATTCGAGACTTAAATGTTGCAATCTACTAATTACTGTCCAAATAAACGACCAGCTCCAGTAGTCATCATAATTCCGTTTACTTCGCCCTACATGATGTCAACTCAGAATTAGATCTAAATCGAACTATCATTAGAATTCAAATTGGAGAGTAACGACACACATCAGGAAGTACTATTATGTAGAAAACAATTCATCCCCCCCAAAAAGAGGCGTGTACAAAAAAGAATGTGGAAAAGGCCATCAAAAAGTGGTTTGGGGTGATTAGTGGTGCTGATAATCAAAATGAGGATTTTATCCTATTACTTTATTTGTATTGCATGTCCCATACCTAGTGGTCTGGGAAGGTTAGTGGTACAGGTTACGTTACATCAACAACTCTGCCGTATAATACTTTCTGATGATTGTGTTTCCCATTCCAAGCTAAAGTGCATCTATTCTGAACAAAAATATAAACTCAATATGGAACAATTTTACTGAGTTACAGTTCATATAAGAAAATCAGTCAACTGAAATAAATTCATTAGGGCCTAATCTATGGATTTCACATGACTGAGCAGGGGCGCAGCCATGGGTGGGCCTGGGAGGGCATAGGCCCACCCACATAGGCCCAGCTAATCAGAATTCGTTTTTCCCCACAAAAGGGCTTTATTACAGACTGAATACTCCTTAGTTTCATCAGCTGTCTGGGTGGCTGGTCTCAGACGATCCCGCAGGTGAAGAAGCTGGATGTGGAGGTCCTGGGCTGGCGTGGTTACATGTGGTCTGTGGTTATGAGGCCGGTTGGACGTACTGCCAAATTCTCGAAAACATCGTTGGAGGCGGCTTATGGTAGAGAAATTAACATTAAATTCTCTGGCAACAGCTCTGGTGGACATTCCTACAGCCAACATGCCATTTGCACGCTCCCTCAAAACTTGAGACATCTGTGGCATTGTTTTGTGTGACAAAACTGCACATTTTAGCGTTGCCTTTTATTGTCGCCAGCACAAGGTGAACCTGTGTAATGATCATGCTCTTTAATCAGCTCTTGATATGCTACACCTGTCAGGTTTATGGATTATCTTGGCAAAGGAAAAATGCTCCCTAACAGGCAAAGAAATAAGCTTTTTGTGCGTATGGAACATTTCTAGGATCTTGTATTTCAGCTCATGAAACATGGGACCAACACTTTAAATGTTGCGTTTATATCTTTATTCAGTATTTATCTCATATGCCTATAGGAAGAATTTGCACAAAATAATTTCTACCTGCAACATCATCAAACCCTCATGAAACTGTACATTGGCACCTTGCTAATTTCACCTATTCTCTAGTTGAAGTGTGCCAAAAGGAACTCTGTAAAACCCTTCGGTCTACCTTTAGATAGATGCAGTGTTTTCACTGCCTTACTGTGCAGTGAGGTGGTGTTGCTCCCACAGTCCACAAACTGCTACATCTCCTGGGAGACCTGCTCCGCCTGACAGGCTCGATCACTTCTAATTCGCTCCCTCACACTAACCAGGTCCTCTGATAGGCTGGCTGCACACCGACTGACTCACAATATTGATCCTGCCCTGTATATCAGTCCTTTGGGTTTGAATGAGTCTGTCTCATGATAGATATAGACAAGAACCTTACATAGACTTGGATCTGATATAGACCGTACATACTGCAGAGATGGGAAAAGAGTGGCATGTTTATTATTTAGAGGTTGGCACAGATCTAAGATCAGCTTTCCTAAGTCTGGCTAAATCCTAACCGTGAACATTTTTAGGGGGGAAACTGCAAAACTGACCTTAGATCACTGTATAGGGTCAACTCTTTATTGTTTTAAATCATTTTTGTTATATATATATATTATTTTTTTACCTACCCCTTTTTCTCCTCAATTTCGTGGTATCCAATTGGTAGTTACAGTCTTGTCTCATCGCTTTAACTCCCGTACGGACTCAGGAGAGGCGAAGGTCGAGAGCCATGCGTCCTCCGAAACACAACCCAACCAAGCCGCACTGCTTCTTGACACAATGCCCACTTAACCTGGAAGCCAGCCGCACCAATGTGTCGGAGGAAACACTGTACACCTGGCGACCTGGTCAGCATGCACTGCGCCCGGCCCACCACAGGAGTCACTAGTGCGCGATGGGACAACCCGGACGACGCTGGGCCAATTGTGCACCGCCCCATGGGTCTCCCGGTCGCGGCCGGTTACGAGAATCTCTAGTTGCACAGCTAGCACTGTGATGCATGGCCTTAGACCACTGCACCACTCGGGAGACCCCTAATGTTTTATTATTTAAAAAAGTGGAATTCCACTCTCCTTACGTGTTCTTTGAAGTTGTATTGATAGAAGTGTAGCACAGAAAGTGAGTAGCGGAATGGGGATATGAAACGCTGCCTTCAGGGGCATAACATGTGACCATGCGGTGGCAACACAACCACTAGACCAGCCTCCTTTCTAACCTCACCCACATCCATACACCCACATCCATACACCCACATCCACACACCCACATCCATACACCCACATCCATACACCCACATCCACACACCCACATCCATACACCCACATCCATACACCCACATCCATACACCCACATCCATACACCCACATCCACACACCCACATCCATACACCCACATCCATACACCCACATCCACACCTCCTGTCACTTCTCTGTTGTGTCGTGTTTTAACCCCTTGTTTTCTGTGCACTGCTGCAGCCTAACAGCACGAGAAACAACACAGTCACCAGCCCCAAAGGAACCCCCTCTGCTGCACTGGTACACTCCTCCTTTATATATCACTCTATCTCCCTCTGTCTCTATTCAACTTGTTTCTCTCCCGTTCTCTATCTATCCGTCTTTATGTCCTCAGTTTCTCTGTTCCTGTCTGTCTGTCTGTCTGTCTGTCTGTCTGTCTGTCTGTCTGTCTGTCTGTCTGTCTGTCTGTCTGTCTGTCTGTCTGTCTGTCTGTCTGTCTGTCTGTCTGTCTGTCTGTCTGTCTGTCTGTCTGTCTGTCTGTCTGTCTGTCTGTCTGTCGGTGTCTCTGTGTCTATCTCTCTCTCTATCTTAGTCTGTCTGCACTCTGCACCCATCACCAGCCACCTATTAGAAGCCGTTCTGTGTGTGTGATTGTGTGCGACTGTTTGTGTGTGTGCGACTGTTTGTGTGTGTGCGACTGTTTGTGTGTGTGCGACTGTTTGTGTGTGTGCGACTGTTTGTGTGTGCGACTGTTTGTGTGTGTGCGACTGTGCGTATGATGAAGCTGCATGACTTGTAAGTCATGGTCCGTCAGGTTGTAGTAGCTATAAGGTGCCGTAATAGAGTAGCGACAGTGGCTTACTGGTAGAAGTGCAGTCACAAGCCATCTTCCTTTGGCGTTGTTTTCTATTTGTGGGTGACAGTGTTGGTGTGTGTGTCACTCAGGTGTATGTTAACCTGTGTTCTGTTTGGCCTGCTGTGAACTGTGAATCCTTAGGAAGAGATCCACAACTTAGGAGCTCCCGGAAGATATGCAGGGTGGCTTTGAGTTTGATGTGGGTCGTTTTAGGTTCTTGCCAGTGTGAGAACAAGTGCCTGAGTGAGACTAGTATTTTTTGTTTCTGATATCATTTTCTTAGAGGAATTCTTTGAATAACCATTTATTTCCTTCCATTAACCCTTTGATAACCCTTTCTCAAGGGGAAATCTCTCTCTCTCTCTATACATTTTAACTAGTATTTTCTTCTCTCTCTCTCTTCCACCATATCTCTTTCTTTTCTCTAACACCTACAACTCTGCTCTCTGTCATCCCCCTCTCTCTCTCTCCCTCTCCCCTCTCTTTCTATTTCTCTCAATAGGAGCCTCAGACCACTGTTATCCATGTGGATAGGAACAAGGTATATCCTTCCATCCCTCCATCTGTTTCTCTCCTGCTTTCAGTCCTCTCATCTTCATCCTCTCTCGCTCTGTCCTTGGGAAGCTGGTGTGTTAGCGTATTATAGTGTGTGTGTGTGCGTGTCTAGCATGACTCCTGGTTGAGGAGTTTTGTGTGGGTTGTAGGTCTGGTCTTTGTGCTGTTGAGGTCTGGTGTGCCTGCATGCCGCAGTCATACAGACCTGGGAACAGCTGCTTAATATAACCGCACTGACACAAAACTACCCACACTACATTATGTGGAGATATTTTGTCCACCACCACCATCTTGTGGAAATAAATGGAAGCGGGCTCTGTGGTGTGTGCCAGATGTCTTGCCATCTGGTGGTTTCTACTGCTATACAGCACTGCATGTATGGGACAGCACACTGAATGGGGGAAACTGAGTTTGGTGTTCTCATGGTGTTTAACCATAGCACTGTATGTGTGTCATGATAATTGTGTGTGTGTGTGTGTGTGTGTGTGTGTGTGTGTGTGTGTGTGTGTGTGTGTGTGTGTGTGTGTGTGTGTGTGTGTGTGCGTGTATCTGAGTTGACCTGTCACTGACATGTCTCTCTGTGTCTGCAGGATTCATCTGACAGCAACACCACTATTGAGGATGAGGATGTGAAACGTGAGTCACGCACACACACACACACACACACACACACAACTATTATTATGACACACACATACACACACACACACAACTATTATTATGACACACACACTACTATTATTATGACACACATATACAGCACTGTGGTTGAACACCATGAGAACACCAAACTCAGTTGAGAGAGGAAGGAGAGGCAGAAAAGATGGAGAGTAAAGAGGAGGAAGAAAGGAAGGAGAGAAGAAGGAGAGAGTAAACAGATAGGAAGGGAAGTAGAGAAGAAGAGAGGAAGGAGAGAAGAAGGAGAGAGTAAACAGATAGGAAGGGAAGTAGAGAAGAAGAGAGGAAGGAGAGAAGAAGGAGAGAGGAAACAGATAGGAAGGGAAGTAGAGAAGAAGAGAGGAAGGAGAGAAGAAGGAGAGAGGAAACAGATAGGAAGGGAAGTAGAGAAGAAGAGAGGAAGGAGAGAAGAAGGAGAGAGGAAACAGATAGGAAGGGAAGTAGAGAAGAAGAGAGGAAGGAGAGAAGAAGGAGAGAGTAAACAGATAGGAAGGGAAGTAGAGAAGAAGAGAGGAAGGAGAGAAGAAGGAGAGAGGAAACAGATAGGAAGGGAAGTAGAGAAGAAGAGAGGAAGGAGAGAAGAAGGAGAGAGGAAACAGATAGGAAGGGAAGTAGAGAAGAAGAGAGGAAGGAGAGAAGAAGGAGAGAGGAAACAGATAGGAAGGGAAGTAGAGAAGAAGAGAGGAAGGAAAGAGGAAGGAGAGAGGAAACAGATAGGAAGGGAAGTAGAGAAGAAGAGAGGAAGGAAAGAGGAAGGAGAGAGGAAACAGATAGGAAGGAAAAAGGGAAGGAGAGAGGAAGGAGGGAGGAAGTAGAGAGGAAGGAAAGAAGGGAAGTAGAGAAGGAGACAGGAGGGGAAGGAGGAAGGAAAGAGAGGGAGGAAGGAAAGAGAGGAGGGAAGGAGAGAGGAAAGAAACAGGAAGGAAAGAGGGGAAGGAGGGAGGAAGGAGGGAGGAAGGAGAGAGGAAGGAGAGAGGAAAGAAACAGGAAGGAAAGAGGGGAAGGAGGGAGGAAGGAGGGAGGAAGGAGAGAGGAAGGAAAGAGGGGAAGGAGGGAGGAAGGAGGGAGGAAGGCGAGAGGAAGGGCATATCAGGACCTCCAGCAGCAACTGTATGTAAGTAAGCTCTTCTGTTGGTCTGCTGGAAGAGAGAAAGAGTGAGGGAGAGGAAGGAGGGAGTGATAGAGGGAGAGGGAGGGAGTGATAGAGGGAGAGGGAGGGAGTGATAGAGGGAGAGGGAGGGAGTGATAGAGGGAGAGGGAGGGAGTGGGAGAGGGAGGAAGTAAGTCTTATCTAGGGACAGGAATAGCTGGATGAGCTCAACATGCCTCACACAGGAGAGGAGAGAGGAGAGGAGAGAGGAGAGAGGAGAGAAGAGAAGGAGAGGAGAGAAGGAGAGTGAGAAGGAGAAATAAGTCCTGGTGACTGTAGCCAGGTGAACTATAGCTGTAGCTCTTTCTGGTGTTGAGTTTTTCATTCTCCATGGCCCTGCATAGCTCTATGGAGACCTGAGCGTCAGGACTGTATATTATGGGTATGTGTGAGTGTGTGTACCATGCTAGTGGAGGGAGTGTGTGTAAGTCTACTTATACCAGGCTCAGAGGATGAGAGGGAGATGAGAGAGAGCGATAGATAAAAGAGAGAATTGAATGAGAGGATTTACCACCATGAATAGCAAGCTGTCTGGTGAGTATCTCTGCTATGACAACAACCCTCACTCTGTAGAGTTACCAGAGTATGTGAGCAGTATGTGAGCAGAGTTGAGCAGTCGGAAATTCTGTTCATCGCTCATGGACATCCACCTCCTTTCCAACCACTCCGCTAAAAACCGCTCTGCACTCCAAAAATAAAAATAAATGCCACTGTTAATTCGCTCCATTCATTAAAATCACAATTGAACCAGAACCCATCTATTGTAACTACCTGGACCTACAGTACCATTTGGTTTTAAAGGATTGAAACCAAACCATTTGATTTGAATGGAAAGTATTTAAATAAAAATGAAAAGGTGAATGTAAGAAGCGCTTATCATTTCAAATAGGCTACATGTGGTATTAAACAGCATATAAACAGTGTAAATAGGCCAGGAGCCAGACAGGGAGCCTAAGAAGGAACTAAAATCTATTATTTAAGCTATACTGTATACAGCGCATTCGGAAATTATTCAGACCCCTTGACTTTTTCCACATTTTGTTATGTGACAGCCTTATTCTAAAATGGATGAAATTCTTTTTTCCCCTCATCAATCTACACTCCATCATGACAAAGCGAAAACATAAAAAACAGAAATACCTTATTTACATAAGTATTCAGACCCTTTGCTATGAGACTAGAATTTGACTTCAGGTGCATCCTGTTTCCATTGATCATCCTTGAGATGTGTCTACAACTTGATTGGAGTCCACTTGTGGTAAATGCAATTGATTGGACATGATTTGTCAAGGCACACACCTGTCTATATAATGTCCCATAGTTGACAATGCGTTTCAGAGCAAAAACCAAGCAATGAGGTCGAAGGAAATGGCCGTAGAGCTCCGAGACAGGATTGTGTCAAGGCACAGATCTGGGGAAGGGTACCAAACTATTTCTGCAGCATTGAAGGTCCCCAGGAACACAGTGGCCTACATCATTCTTAAATGGAGGAAGTTTGGAAGCACCAAGACTCTTCCTAGAGCTGGCCGCGCGGCCAAACTGAGCAATCGGTAGAGAAGAGCCTTGGTCAGGGAGGTGACCAAGAACCCGATGGTCATTCTGACAGAGCTCCAGAGTTCCTCTGTGGAGATGGGAGAACCTTCTCTGCAGCACTCCCCCAATCAGGCCTTTATGGAAGAGTGGCCAGGCGGAAGCCACTCCTCAGTGAAAGGCACATGACAGTCCACTTGGAGTTTGCCAAAAGGCACCTGAAGACTCTCAGACCATGAGAAACAAGATTCTCTGGTCTGATGAAACCAAGATTGAACTCTTTGGCCTAAATGCCAAGCGTCACATCTGGAGGAAACCTGGCACCATCCCTACGGTGAAGAATGGTTGTGGCAGCATCATGCTGTGGGAATGTTTTTCAGCGGGAGGGAGACTAGGCAGGATCGAGGGAAAGATGAACGGAGGAAAGTACAGAGAGATCCTTGTTGAAAAATTGCTCCAGAGTGCTCAGGACCTCAGGACAGCGACCCTAATCTCACAGCCAAGACCACTCAGGAGAGGCTTCAGGACATGTCTCTGAATGTCATTGAGTGACCCAGCCAGAGGCTCGGACTTCAACCTGATCGAACATCTTTGGAGAGACCTGAAAACAGCTGTGCAGCGACACTCCCCGTTCAACCTGACAGAACTTTAGAGGATCTGTAGAGAAGAATGGGAGAAACTCCCCAATACAGATGTGCCAAGCTTGCAGTGTCATACCCAAGAAGACTCGAGGCTGTAATCGCAACAAAGTACTGAGTAAAGGGTCTGAATACTTACAGTTGAAGTCTGAAGTTTACATCCACTAAGCCTGGAATCATTCAAACTCGTTTTTCAACCACTCCACAAATGTCTTGTTAACAAACTATAGTTTTGGTAAGTCGGTTAGGACATCTACTGTGTGCATGACTAAAAGTAATTTTTCCAACAATTATTTACAGACAGATTATTTCACTTATAATTCACTGTATCACAATTCCAGTGGGTCAGAAGTTTACATACACTAAGTTGACTGTGCCTTTAAACAGCTTGGAAAATTCCAGAAAATGATGTCATGGCTTTAGAAGCTTCTGATAGGCTAATTGACATCATTTGAGTCAATTGAAGGTGTACCTGTGGATGTATTTCAAGGCCTACCTTCAAACTCAGTGCCTCTTTGCTTGACATCATGGGGAAATCAAAAGAAATCAGCCAAGACCTCAGAAAGAAAATGTAGACCTCCACAAGTCTGGTTCATCCTTGGGAGCAATTACCATGTGCCTGAAGGTACCACGTTCATCTGTACAAATAATAGTACGCAAGTATAAACACCATGGGACTGCGCAGCCATCATACCACTTAGGAAGGAGATGCGTTCTGTCTCCTAGAGAGGAATGTACTTTGATGCGAAAAGTTCAAATCAATCCCAGAACAACAGCAAAGGACCTTGTGAAGATGCTGGAGGAAACGGGTACAAAAGTATTTTTATTCACAGTAAAGCGAGTCCTATATCGACATAACCTGAAAGGCCACTCAGCAAGGTCCATAAAAAAGCCAGACTACGGTTTTCAACTGCACATGGGGACAAAGATCGTACTTTTTGGAGAAATGTCCTCTGGTCTGATGAAACAAAAATAGAACTGTTTGGCCATAATGACCATCGTTATGTTTGGAGGAAAAAGGGGGAGGCATGCCAGCCGAAGAACACCATCCCAATCGTGAAGCATGGGGGTGGCAGCATCATGTTGTGGGTGCTTTGCTGCAGGAGGGACAGGTGCACTTCACAAAATAGATGGCATCATGAGGAAGCAAAATGATGTTGATATATTGAAGCAACATCTCAAGACATCAGTCAGGAAGTTAAAGCTTGGTTGCAAATGGGTCTTCCAAATGGACAATGACCCCAAGCTTGCTTCCAAAGTTGTGGCAAAATGGCTTAAGGACAACAAAGTCAAGGTATTGGAGTGGCCATCACAAAGCCCTGACCTCAATCCCATAGAATATTTGTGGGCAGAACTGAAAAAGCGTGTGCAAGCAAGGAGGCCTACAAACCTGACTCAGCTACACCAGCTCTGTCAGGAGGAATGGGCCAAAATTCACCCAACTTATTGTGGGAAGCTTGTGGAAGGCTACCCGAAACGTATGACCCAAGTTAAGCAATTTAAAGGCAATGCTACCAAATACTAATTGAGTGTATGTAAACTTCTGACTCGCTGGGAATGTGATGAAAGAAATACAAGCTGAAATAAATAATTCTCTATACTATTATTCTGACATTTCACATTCTTAAAATAAAGTGGTGATCCTAACTGACCTATACATTTTTACTAGGATTAAATGTCAGGAATTGTGACAACTGAGTTGAAATGTATTTGGCTAAGGTGTATGTAAACTTCCAACTTCCACTGTATGTAAATATAATATTTCCTTTATTTATTTTATACATTTGCAAAAATGTATAAAAACTGTTTTTGCTTTGTTGTTATGGGTTATAGCGTGTAGATTGTTGAGAGGAAAAAATAGTTTAATCCATTTTAGAATAAGGCTGTAATAAAATGTGGAAAAAGTGAAGGGATCTGAATACTTTCCTGTATTTCAATTATTTCAAGGCTATGGCCTACAAAGAAAAACATTGTGAAGCACTAGGCTGGTAGGGACATAAAGTTCTCAGCATTTAAGCAACATTTTGTTGTATTAAATCATTATAGTCTATAAATTGCGCATATACTGTAGGCTGCAACTGACTTAGAATTAAATACATGCCTTAAATAAATGCCTTATTAGGCTCAGTCTACAGTGCCTTTGAATACATTTTTAGAAACGCGAGTTTGGCCGAAGTTTGAGGCTTCATGCTCATGCGATGGTGCCTGGAAAGTAGGCCTGCAGTAGAGAGTATCCTTTCAGTGCTTGCAGAGCCACTGGGGATGCTAAACACCCTTCGGGCCACTCTTGCCAGGCTGGGCAGAGATGCAGAGTTGTTTATTTTACATTTTTCAATAGGTAGTCTTAGACGTTAGTGGGAAAAAGTGGGAATATGCCAGGCCTATTGGGCCAAAATCAATTATGGCATATTGTATAGATAATAGATAAAAAATGAACAAAAGTTTGAAGAGATCAGAATTTTTGTTTATTAATACTTTGCTACAATGACACACTTAGCTAGCCTCGTTCCCTTCTTTTAGCATGTGCACGTAGTAAGTACACCATCATGCTTTCACAATATGTGTCTTTTCAGATTACACAATGATTCACAGCACTCCCTCTCTTGCTCTTGGTCCTCATCTTTGTAAGTCACCTTGATTTTGCACCTGTATGTTTTATCAGTTTCTTTATGGAAATATTTAATGAACTCCATGACCGTAGCTAAAGCAAGTGGCTCCAGCAGTACACAAGTAGACTACAAATGCATGCTGGGCCAGGCATGCCCTGAGCTCCTGAAGTAAGAGCTGCTGCAGCAAAATTGGAGCCGACGTTCCAGCCTTTGGGAATCTTGCTCTGCGAAATTTGTGGCAAAACCATTTTATTGTCCCCAACCCATGTTCACTCTGTTATTGGTTCCCTCTGCAGTGCGAAAACAGGAGATTATCAAGATCACTGAGCAGCTGATTGAAGCTGTCAACAATGGAGACTTTGAGGCCTATGCGTGAGTACACTACAACTCTCAGCCTGCACCTCACCAGAGTACTGTAACTCCCAGCCTGCACCTCACCAGAGTACTGTAACTCCCAGCCTGCACCTCACCAGAGTACTGTAACTCTCAGCCTGCACCTCACCAGAGTACTGTAACTCCCAGCCTGCACCTCACCAGAGTACTGTAACTCCCAGCCTGCACCTCACCAGAGTACTGTAACTCCCAGCCTGCACCTCACCAGAGTACTGTAACTCTCAGCCTGCACCTCACCAGAGTACTGTAACTCCCAGCCTGCACCTCACCAGAGTACTGTAACTCCCAGCCTGCACCTCACCAGAGTACTGTAACTCCCAGCCTGCACCTCACCAGAGTACTGTAACTCCCAGCCTGCACCTCACCAGAGTACTGTAACTCCCAGCCTGCACCTCACCAGAGTACTGTAACTCCCAGCCTGCCCCTCACCAGTGTACTGTAACTCCCAGCCTGCACCTCACCAGTGTACTGTAACTCCCAGCCTGCACCTCACCAGAGTACTGTAACTCCCAGCCTGCACCTCACCAGAGTACTGTAACTCCCAGCCTGCACCTCACCAGAGTACTGTAACTCCCAGCCTGCACCTCACCAGAGTACTGTAACTCCCAGCCTGCACCTCACCAGAGTACTGTAACTCCCAGCCTGCCCCTCACCATAACACTAAAACTCCTAGTCTGCGCCTAATTTTACCTTAAAACTACGGGTGACATTTGACCTCTGCTAAACTGCACTGACCTCTGCAAAAAAACACCTTTATACTCTAAATATTTAGCAGGAATGATAGCCTGCAACTGAAATAACCATAACACTACAACTCCCAGCCTGCACTACAACTACGGAGGTTCTAAACTGAGATTTCTTGGTTGCTCTTTTAGTCTGAGCTTAGATGATGTGTTGTGAAACAATGTGTTGTGTTGTGTTTGTTGTGTTGTGAGACAATATGTTGTGTTCTGTGTTGTCAACAGGAAGATCTGTGACCCATGTCTGACGTCATTTGAGCCAGAGGCCCTGGGGAACCTAGTGGAGGGCATGGACTTCCACCGGTTCTACTTCGACAACCGTAAGACAACCATTACACAACGTTAAGAAAACCACTACACAACTATAACACAACCACGACAAAACCATTACACAACTACTACACAACATTAAGACAACCATTAACCAACTATAGCACAACTATAACACAACCTTAAGACTACTACGCAACCATTACACAACTATAACACAGGCTTAAGACAACCACTACACAACCACTACACAACCTTAAGATAACCATTACACAACTATTATACAACCATAAACTATCTGTACTCTCCTTTCCCAGTCCTGTCTAAGAACAGTAAGCCCATCCACACCACCATCCTCAACCCTCACGTCCACCTGATTGGTGAAGACGCTGCCTGCATCGCCTACATACGCCTCACGCAATTCGTCGACGGCGCTGGCCGCCCATGCTCCAGCCAATCAGAGGAGACGAGGGTGTGGCATCGCCGAGAGAGCAAGTGGCAGAATGTTCACTTCCACTGCTCTGGAGCACCGGCCGCACCACTGCAGCAGTGAACTGGTACACACACACACACACACACACACACACACACACACACACACACACACACACACACACACACACACACACACACATACCAGCACAAAATTCACTCACTCACTCACACACACACACACACACACACACACACACACACACACACACACACACATACACACACACTTCAGAGCTTGACAGTTATTGTTTCTTTTTTTTGTCTTCCAGGAGGAGTGAGAATCTTAGAGAGTAAAGAGAGAGCGAGAGGAGAAAGAGAGGAGAGGAGGATGGAGAGAGAGAGAGGAAAGGAGGATGTGGAGAGATGGAGAGAGAGAGAGGAGAGGAAAGGAGGATGTGGAGAGAGAGAGAGAGAGAGAGAGAGAGAGAGAGAGAGAGAGAGAGAGGAAAGGAGGATGGAGAGAGATGGAGAGTGAGAGAGGAAAGGGAGATGGAGGGTGAGAGAGAGGAAAGGAGGATGGAGAGAGATGGAGAGTGAGAGAGAGAGGAAAGGAGGATGGAGAGAGATGGAAAGGAGGATGGCGAGAGAGAGGAAATGAGGATGGAGAGAGAGAGAGGAAAGGAGGATGGAGAGAGAGAGAGAGAGGAAAGGAGGATGGAGAGAGATTGAGAGAAAGAGAGGAAAGGAGGATGGAGATAGAGGAAAGGAGGATGGAGAGAGAGGAAAGGAGGATGGAGAGAGATGGAGAGTGAGAGAGGAAAGGAGGATGGAGAGAGATAGAGAGAGGGAAGAGGGAGGATGGAGAGAGGGAGAGAGAGAGAGGAAAGGAGGATGGAGAGAGAGGAAAGGAGGATGGAGAGAGATGGAGAGTGAGAGAGAGAGGAAAGGAGGATGGAGAGAGAGAGGAAATGAGGATGGAGAGAGAGAGAGAGAGGAAAGGAGGATGGAGAGAGAGAGAGAGGAAAGGAGGATGGAGAGAGATTGAGAGAAAGAGAGGAAAGGAGGATGGAGAGAGAGGAAAGGAGGATGGAGAGAGGAAAGGAGGATGGAGAGAGATGGAGAGTGAGAGAGGAAAGGAGGATGGAGAGAGATAGAGAGAGGGAAGAGGGAGGATGGAGAGAGGGAGGATGGAGGATGGAGAGAGATAGAGAGAGGGAGGATGGAGAGAGATGGAGAGTGAGAGAGGAAATGAGGATGGAGAGAGATGGAGAGAGGGGAGAGGGAGGATGGAGAGAGATGGAGAGTGAGAGAGGAAAGGAGGATGGAGAGAGATGGAGAGAGAGAGAGGGGAGAGGGAGGATGGAGAGAGAGAGAGGGAGGGAGGATGGAGAGAGATGGAGAGAGAGGGAGGATGGAGAGAGAGAGAGAGGGAGGGAGGATGGAGAGAGATGGAGAGAGAGAGGGAGGGAGGATGGAGAGAGATGGAGAGAGAGAGAGAGGGAGGATGGAGAGAGATGCCTGTCCCCCCCTTCCTCTATTGCTACAGCTCTCCTTGCAGTAGTGCACACTACTGTAACTTTACAACACACAGCCTCAACTACTCCTGGACACACACACACACACACACACACGCACACACACACACACACACACACACACACACACACACACACACACACACACGCTGCAGCAACAACTATCACTGCAACCATATCATCCAATACAAATGGCAACACACTCAAACCTTCAGTCCAGTACTCTCCCTCTCTCCCTCTGCTGTAGACCCACCTCTGGTGCAGATACATATAGGATCTACAGTTTAAATCAAGTTAATTCCTCTGTTATTGTTTATATTATTACTATTACTACTACTATTGTTGTTGTTATTATTATTATTGATGCAAGTAAGTTGTTGTTGTTGTTATAATGAAAGTGAAATTATAATGAAATATCTTTAATGGTCCAGTTGATACTTTTAAAAGGGGTTTGTTCCTCTTGTTAAAGACAAGCATGACTTCTCCAGTATATTTTCCCAGTGAGTGTTAGTTGAGTTGTGCTCCTCCAGTAAAGTCTAATTCATACCGTACGCAACCCAATAACACAATTAGCTAAGCAAAATGGCATTGAGTTAAAAATTGCGGGGATTCATTTTGATTTCTGTTTTATTTTCGCTATGCAAGTATGCCGAACGTCTGTTTTCCCAGTTGCGTACCTACGCAAAGTTTAAGTTAGGCTTAAGGCTGCTTCCTGCCTGGCGTTTCAACTGACTACACATTGTATAAACCAACAGGATTAGTGCAGTTGTGTGTTTTTGCTACAGTTTTAAACATGGAAACAGCCTACCCTCTGATGATGAACTATATGGACCACTCCCCCTTCGGCGAGAGAAGACGAGCGAAGTCCATACAGCATGAACCGTTGTATATTGTTGTTCTTATGCTTGATTCTCTATGTGTTGAGCAAATAGTCACTGACGATACAACATTACATTTGAAATGATTACACACTGTATTGTACAACTACAGTTTCATTGTGGTGACTATACTGCATTTATTTGCATGAAAATTGAAACATGACGATAAAATTGGTGTTATTGTTCGTTGTGTGGATTTTTTACTGAATGCTGGTGAACTATGAACTCCTATGTCCAACTAACTTTTCCTAACTTTGGAATGTGCATAAAATTATTTTGGTCTGGAGAGTGTATACTCATGATGATGATGACGGTGATGATGATGTTGATGATGATTGTAAAACATGCTTTTGAACAGGCTCTACTGCTGAGGCAGACTGGGCGAGTCACTAAAAGTGTTTCATATGGTTATTGATGGGATTTTATTGTAAACAGATATAGTACCTATATATATCCAGGGGCCTCATTTATAAAATGTTTGTATGTAAACATCTGATCGTAAATCGCGTATGACAGAATCCACATCAACAATGTAATAAAAATATGCAATTTACATAGATTTTGCATGAAGTTTTGTGAATTATATTTTATTTTTTTGTGACCAACTTTATTTATAGGTGTATACATTATATAAACAAAATGTCATCATATTGTAAGAAATGATTGTACAATTGTATGATCACAGAAATGTAATATAATAATGTTATATAATAACTAGGAACATTTGATAAATGAGGCCACTGGTCCACAGGGTGTGTACCAGTATTATGTGTCCCTCCCTCCCTCTTTGTTGACTTGCCTTGCTGCCTGGCAGTGCACTTAAAGGAAAATTCCACACAAAAACTTTCATTAGTCCATTGTTGACATAGTCCCAAAATGTTTTGCTTGTCAGCAATGACGTTTTCAAGATATGTAACTTTCAAAATACAGAAATCATCCCTGTATGATGCATTTTTCATCATACAAAATGCATCATACGGTGATGATTTCTGTATTTTAAAAGTTACATATCTTAAACTCTAGGGGGAGTCACCATACACACTGAAGCACAGCACCTTCCATGTTGGGTTGAAAATTAGGGCTGAGCACCTCCATCTACAATGTTGGGATGAAAATTAGGGCTGAGCACCTTCATCTACAATGTTGGGATGAAAATTAGGGCTGAGCACCTTCCATCTACAATGTTGGGATGAAAATTAGGGCTGAGCACCTTCCATCTACAATGTTGGGTTGAAAATTAGGGCTGAGCACCTTCCATGTTGGGTTGAAAATTAGGGCTGAGCACCTTCCATGTTGGGTTGAAAATTAGGGCTGAGCACCTCCATCTACAATGTTGGGTTGAAAATTAGGGCTGAGCACCTTCATCTACAATGTTGGGTTGAAAATTAGGGCTTGTCCCTAAGACTTGCCCTGGCATACACACACTTTAAAACTAGAGTCCTTAATTGCTACAGCCATTTTTTTACTTATAAACTCGTAAATGATGTATACCCATTGATTGTTGAAGAATATAACTTATAAATGACTCATGAGCTTGGTTCAACCGTTGTCCCCATCAGAACCCAACATATAAGCTTGTTTACTCCAATGTTTGTAATCAATGTAAACAAACAATGTAAAGCCTCAAAACATGGTCAAAACTATAATTTTGATATCATGGATGATCAGTCCTTGCATCCAGGTCTCTGTCTGTGAGTTTGAGAGTGGTTACATTTCTCCAGGCCGATCCCTCAGTATTTTACCAAAACAGAGGCAGAAGGAACAGGCCCATCCCTCAGTACTTTACCAAAACAGAGGCAGAAGGAACAGGCCCATCCCTCAGTATTTTACCAAAACAGAGGCAGAAGGAACAGGCCCATCCCTCAGTATTTTACCAAAACAGGCAGAAGGAACAGGCCCATCCCTCAGTATTTTACCAAAACAGAGGCAGAAGGAACAGGCCCATCCCTCAGTATTTTACCAAAACAGAGGCAGAAGGAACAGGCCCATCCCTCAGTACTTTACCAAAACAGAGGCAGAAGGAACAGGCCCATCCCTCAGTACTTTACCAAGGCAGAAGGAACAGGCCCATCCCTCAGTATTTTACCAAAACAGAGGCAGAAGGAACAGGCCCATCCCTCAGTATTTTACCAAAACAGAGGCAGAAGGAACAGGCCCATCCCTCAGTACTTTACCAAAACAGAGGCAGAAGGAACAGAGGCGGGGTGTCGCTTTGTTTCAACTAAAGATTCTATTTTTCAGGCCTCAGTCACACACAGGGACATGCACTGCATGTATTCCTGGCAGTCCTCCACCTGTGTAGTCTCAGAAACAGGATCAGTGCTAATCAGGCCAGCTAACACCGTCAGAATAAGGTCACTCAGAGAGGTGGCATTACCTCACACGGCCATTGGTGAAATGAAGACTGTGTGTGTGTTCATCCTAGCTCACTCTGGTTGCATAAAGCGGCAACCACTCCAGTATTAGTCGAGTCCTGTTAGTCCTAACCTTCATTTTAACTCTCCTCTGAGAGTCAACCAGGGCTTGCCATCATATCATCCACTTTCACTTTCACACACACTAGTTGCCGAGTGGCTAAGGCGATGGACTAGAAATCCATTGGGATCTTCCCGCACTTTCACAAGATGACTTTGTAAACATGAATCCAATATGACGATGAATTCTGTTCTTCCAGTGAGCATTCCTTGTGTTCTGTAACAGTGTTGAGGTGTTATCAATATGTTACCAATAAAGAGAACTGTCAATGCCAGCTGTGTCTGGGGCTCTCTATGTCTATTATATCTTATTCACACACACACACACACACACACACACACACACACACACACACACACACACACACACACACACACACACACACACACAGCTGATTCCTATTGGGAGCAGAATAAGCACTATTGGCTGAAACCTAGGGCCAGGCTTATCAGCGTGTGTGTGTATGTGTGTCATTGTGTGTGCTGACAGATACAGTATATCATTAGTGGATAAGATAGGGACAGACCAGGAAGCATCTGCCTTTGTTTCTCAACCAGGGACAAAGTTCCCCGTAAACCTCTCTAACACTATCACTCTACCACATGCATGAGTGTACCACAATGTGTGTTCTATGTGTACTACACACACAGAGAGAGTGTGTGTGTGTGTGTGTGTGTGTGTGTGAACCTGATGTGGTCTTCCTGTCTGGGTTGGTGCCCCCCCTTGGGTTGTGCCGTGGCGGAGATCTTTGTGGGCTATACTCGACCTTGTCTCAGGATGGTAAGTTGGTGGTTGAAGATATCCCTCTAGTGGTGTGGGGGCTGTGCTTTGGCAAAGTGGGTGGGGTTATATCATGGGGCCACAGTGTCTCCTGACCCCTCCTGTCTCAGCCTCCAGTATTTATGCTGCAGTAGTTTATGTGTCGGGGGGCTAGGGTCAGTCTGTTATATCTGGAGTATTTCTCCTGTCTTATCCGGTATCCTGTGTGAATTTAAGTATGCTCTCACTAATTCTCTCTTTCTTTCTTTCTTTCTCTCTCTCGGAGCACCTGAGCCCTAGGACCATGCCTCAGGACTACCTGGCATGATGACTCCTTGCTGTCCCCAGTCCACCTGGCCGTGCTGCTGCTCCAGTTTTAACTGTTCTGCCTGCGGCTATGGAACCCTGACCTGTTCACCGGACGTGCTACCTGTCCCAGACCTGCTGTTTTCAACTCTCTAGAGACAGCAGGAGCGGTAGAGATACTCTCAATGATCGGCTATGAAAGCCAACTGACATTTACTCGAGGTGCTGACTTGTTGCACCCTCGACAACTACTGTGATTATTTTTATTTGACCATGCTGGTCATTTATGAACACTTGAACATCTTGGCCATGTTCTGTTATAATCTCCACCCGGCACAGCCAGAAGAGGACTGGCCACCCCTCATAGCCTGGTTCCTCTCTAGGTTTCTTCCTAGGTTTTGGCCTTTCTAGGGAGTTCTTCCTAGCCACTGTGCTTCTACACCTGCATTACTTGCTGTTTGGGGTTTTAGGCTGGGTTTCTGTACAGTACTTTGAGATATCAGCTGATGTAAGAAGGGCTATATAAATACATTTGATTTGATTTGATACTCTAAAACACCCAAAGTGGTTCTTCAATCTGAATCATTGTTTTTAAGAGAGGTTTGTGAAAACACTTTTTGGTGTTTCAGTGCATGTAAAAGGCATCATCAAAAT
The DNA here is from genome assembly GCF_901001165.1 of Salmo trutta. NCBI lineage: Eukaryota > Metazoa > Chordata > Actinopteri > Salmoniformes > Salmonidae > Salmo > Salmo trutta. The sequence continues at coordinate 35,131,876 of NC_042979.1, forward strand.
ACAAAATAATGTTTTGGCAGACTGTCTCTCTCCAACAATAACATGCTTGAAAGCATAATTATTGATTGATGCTGATTTTCTGTCAATATTGTGATTAATATTGGAAAGAAGACACTGGTAATTGAATTTTTTTCCTAGGGTAGACTTTGCATTAATTATTGGCTACAAATCAAATCAAATGTTATTGGTCACATACACATGGTTAGCAGATGTTATTGCGAGTGTAGTGAAATGCTTATGCTTCTAGATCTGACAGTGCAGCAGTATCTAACAGGTAATATCTAACAATTCCACAACAAAACCTAATACACACAATCTAGTAAAGGAACGGGATAAGAATATATAAATATAAAATATATGGATGAGCAGTGACAGAGTGGCTAAGATGCAATAGATAGTAAAGAATAGTGAAGGATACAGTATACATTATATACATATGAGATGAGTAATGTGAGATATGTAAACATTCTTAAAGTGGCATAATTAAAGTGACTAGTGTTCCATCTATTAAAGTGGCCAATGATATCAAGTCTGTAGGTAGGCAGCCGCCTCTCTGTGCTAGTGGTGGCTGTTTAACAATCTGATGGCCTTGAGATAGAAGCTGTTTTTCAATCTCTGTCCCAGCTTTGATGCACCCGTACTGACCTCGCCTTCTGGATGGAAGCGGGGTGAACAGGCAGTGGCTTGGGTGGTTATTGTCCTTGATGATCTTTTTTGCCTTCCTGTGACATTGGGTGTTGTAGGTGACCTGGAGGGCAGGTAGTTTGCCCCCAGTGATGCATTGTGCAGACTGCACCATCCTCTGGAGAGCCCTGCGGTTGTGGGCGGAGCAGCTGCCGTACCAGGCAGTGATACAGCCCGACAGGATGCTCTCAATTGTGCATCTGTAAAAGTTAGTGAGGGTTTTCTGTGACAAGCCAGGCCCATTGTGACATCATAAATAATGTTAGAATCCGAATGTTTAGGGCAATGTAAGATAGCAGATGTAACAAGAGGTAACGTGCAAAGTGAGCCTTCATCACTGGTTTTCATGTGAGGACAGAACGTGGATGTGAACAAGGGTCTCCTGCTTGTCAAAAGACTACCTTGGTGCACTCTACCTTAGTTCACTCTGCCAGTCAACAGGACTAAGTGGTTGTGCAGAACCACCCTTGTTACACTGAGCACATGGGGCCGATTCAGATGAGATAAGTAGACAACATGGACTCAATAAAACATGGATTTAAAGGAATAATCCACTGAAAATATATGTTGGTATTTTTTTCATTAGTCCACGGTTGATACAGTCCCAAAATGTTTTGCATGTCAGTAATCAAGTTTTCAAGATATAGGACTTTCAAAAAGCTAATTGTCTCTTGCCACATTATCATGATGATGCCAAATGCAAACCTGAATACTTGATTGCTGATATGCAAAACATTTTGGTACTGTATCAACAGTGGACTAATGAAAACAAATACCAAAATAGAGTTTTTGAGTGGATTATTCATTTAATTCCATGTTAAATCAACTTATCTCAAGACTGTATAGAGCGTACTCAACTCCTACCCTACAAGGTCCAGAGTCCGCTGGTTTTATGTTCTACCTGATCATTTATTGCACACACCTTGTGTCCCAGGTCTAAATCAGTCCCTGATTAGAGGGGAACAATAAAGAAATGCAGTAGAACTGGTTTCGAATCCAGAGTTGAGTTTGAGGGGTATATTTTTGTGTGACATTCACCATACATATTTTCTGTGCTCTGTTTAGACATTAGAATGAGTGAAAGTTAGACAGGGGAATTGAACCCCCGACTGCTTGGGTAGTAGGATGACAAATCTTTGGGGATTTTTTTTTCTCAACCACAGAGCCACGTAACGTATGAGGAACTTGGGTGCCCATATCAGAAGACAAATGTCTAGGTTAAAGGCAAAATGTGAATGTCAAACATTGTGCTGCCTTACTGTTCAGAATTCCCCCAATCTGAGGCATGGAGGTGGAGAGAGGACATTCGTGGCTGGTGTGCCCTCTAGCAAACTCTATGGTCAAGTATAAAAACAGGCAAGTTTGCAGGCACCTCTCCTGCGGGGAAAGATGGCGGAAGTGGATGATGAGTTCGAATCAAGCAGCACGTTGAGCAAAGTTGGTGAAGACGAATGTTCTGAATGAACAGTAGTATCGAAAACTGGAACAAAAAGGTAATTGTAAGAGCTTTTGTCCCCAAACCATTGCAGTGCAAGAATTGTACAGGATTTGGCCATGTTTCAAGTGTGTGCAGATGGACAGAGTATGTTGAAGAATGGTATGTAGAAGGACGACGGTGTTGCAATTGTGGTGGGGATCATGATCCCGAGTTCCTGGGGTGCCCTGTAAGGGTGAAGGAGATTGAGGTGGCAAAAGTTAGAGCGGTCAATCGAACCAATGCACATTGTGCAATCACCAATATACCATAGAAGAAGGCACCTCCTGTACTCAGGTCCTTCAACTCAGACAGGTGAGAGCAACACCAAACACTCACACTCCATATTTTTTGCTAGTTAGTGAGTTATTAGACCAGTTACTGCTCATTTCTAGTCAACAATGGGGGAGAGGTCGCTGACAACGAGAGCACAAAACGAGTGCATTTCAAGCCATCTTTGAAAAGCGAGTCAGGTAAACAGCTTTTTTATGTCTTGAAGGGGAAGTGTTATATTTTGTGACGGTCTTGAATAAGATAAGTAGCCAATAGGCAGAGCGTAGCATAATTTGTCTGTTTCTCTGTAATAATGGTATGGGAATCATTTTTATTTATTTATTTCACCTTTATTTAACCAGGTAGGCAAGTTGAGAATAAGTTCTCATTTACAACTGCGACCTGGCCAAGATAAAGCAAAGCAGTTCGACACATATAACAACAGAGTTACACATGGAGTAAAACAAACATACAGTCAATAATACAGTAGAAAAATAAGTCTTTATGTAATGTGACTAAATGAGGTTAGATAAGGGAGGTAAAGGCAATAAATAGGCCATGGTGGCAAAGTAAATACAATATAGCAATTAAAACACTGGAATGGTAGATTTGACAGTAGATGAGTGTGCAAAGTACTGGGGTGCAAAGGACCAAAATAAATAAATAAATAAATAAATACCGTAGGGGAAGAGGTAGTTGTTTGGGCTATTTATAGATGGGCTATGTACAGGTGCAGTGATCTGTGAGCTGCTCTGACAGCTGGTGCTTAAAGCTAGTGAGGGAGATAAGTGTTTCCAGTTTCAGAGATTTTTATAGTTCGTTCCAGTCATTGTCAGCAGAGAACTGGAAGGAGAGGCGGCCAAAGGAGGAATTGGCTTTGGGGGTGACAAGTGAGATATACCTGCTGGAACGCATGCTACGGGTGGGTGCAGCTATGGTGACCAGCGAGCAGAGATAAGGCGGGACTTTACCTAGCAGGGTCTTGTAGACGACCTGGAGCCAGTGGGTTTAGCGACGAGTATGAAGCGAGGGCCAGCCTACGAGAGCGTACAGGTCGCAGTGGTGGGTAGTATATGGGGCTTTGGTGACAAAACGGGTGGCACTGTGATAGACTGCATCCAATTTGTTGAGTAGGGTGTTGGAGGCTATTTTGTAAATGACATCGCCAAAGTCGAGGATCGGTAAGATGGTCAGTTTTACGAGGGTATGTTTGGCAGCATGAGTGAAGGATGCTTTGTTGCGAAATAAGAAGCCAATTCTAGATTTAACTTTGGATTGGAGATGTTTTATGTGAGTCTGGAAGGAGAGTTTACAGTCTAACCAGACACCTAGGTATTTGTAGTTGTCCACATATTCTAAGCCAGAACCATCCAGAGTAGTGATGCTGGATGGGCGGGCAGGTGCAGGCAGCGATTGGTTGAAGAGCATGCATTTAGTTTTACTTGTATTTAAGAGCAGTTGGAGGCCACGGAAGGAGAGTTGTATGGCATTGAAGCTTGTCTGGAGGTTAGTTAACACAGTGTCCAAAGAAGGGCCAGAAGTATACAGAATGGTGTCGTCTGGTGAACCAGTCGAGGCAATCATTTGAGAAACCAAGGCTGTTGAGTCTGCCGATGAGGATGTGGTGATTGACAGAGTCGAAAGCCTTAGCCAGGTCAATGAATACGGCTGCACAGTACTGTTTCTTATCGATGGCGGTTAAGATATAGTTTAGGACCTTGAGCGTAGCTGAGGTGCACCCATGACCAGCTCTGAAACCAGATTGCATAGCGGTGAAGGTACGGTGGGATTTCGAAATGGTCGGTGATCTGTTTGTTAACTTGGGTTTCGAAGACCTTATAAAGGAAGGATAGGATAGATATAGGTCTATAGCAGTTTGGGTCAAGAGTGTCCCCCCCTTTTGAAGAGGGGGATGACCGCAGCTGCTTTCCAATCTTTGGGAATCTCAGACGACATGAGAGGTTGAACAGGCTAGTAATAGGGGTTGCAACAATTTCGGCAGATCATTTTAGAAAGGGTCCAGATTGTCTAGCCCGGCTGATTTGTGGGGGTCCAGATTTTGCAGCTCTTTCAGAACATCAGCTGACTGGATTTGGGAGAAGGAGAAATGGGGAAGGCTTGGGCGAGTTGCTGTGGGGGGTGCAGTGCTGTTGACCGGGGTAGGGGTGGCCAGGTGGAAAGCATGGCCAGTCGTAATAAAATGCTTATTGAAATTCTCAATTATAGTGGATTTATCGGTGGTGACAGAGTTCCCTATCCTCAGTGCAGTGGGCAGCTGGGAGGAGGTGCTCTTATTCTCCATGGACTTTACAATGTCCCAGAACGTTTTTGAGTTTGTGTTGCAGGAAGCAAATTTCTGCTTGAAAAAGCTAGCCTTGGCTTTTCTAACTGCCGGTGTATATTCGTTTCTAACTTCCCTAAAAAGTTGCATATCACAGGGGCTGTTTGATGCTAATGCAGAACGCCACAGGATGTTTTTGCATTGGTTAAGGGCAGTCAGGTCTGGAGAGAACCAAGGGCTATATCTGTTCCTGGTTCTAAATTTCTTGAATGGGGCATGCTTATTTAAGATGGTGAGGAAGGCATTTAAAAAAAATAACCAGGCATCCTCTACTGACGGGATGAGGTCGATATCCTTCCAGGATACCCGGGCCAGGTTGATTAGAAAGGCCTGCTCGCTGAAGTGTTTCAGGGAGCGTTTGATAGTGATGAGTGGAGGTCGTTTGACCGCTGACCCATTACGGATGCAGGCAATGAGGCAGTGATCGCTGAGATCTTGGTTGAAAACAGCAGATGTGTATTTAGAGGGCAAGTTGGTTAGGATGTTATCTATGAGGGTGCCCGTGTTTACGGCATTTGGGTTGTACCTGGTAGGTTCATTGATAATTTGTGTGAGATTGAGGGCATCAAGCTTAGATTGTAGGATGGCCGGGGTGTTAAGTATGTCACAGTTTAGGTCACCTAGCAGCACGAGCTCTGAAGATAGATGGGGGGGCAATCAGTTCACATATGGTATCCAGAGCACACCTGGGTGCAGAGGGTGGTCTATAATAATGAATTGTATTTTGTAAAGTGTTTTTTTTGCATCAAACACAACATTTTCAGTTACCTCCCTGTCTGAAGGACAGGTTTATAAACAGGTTAGTGTCAAGCCCTGCATGTTGTTTTCAAAAGTCTCATGGAATGCAGGCATTGAACACCACACATTGGCTGCTACTGCAGGCTGAATGACAGAACAGCTATTTCCATGTTAAAATGTTATGGAATGTGATTTTTTTCCTTCATTATTTTTGATGGTAGGCCATCCTGGTAGACCTACATTATGATCAAATAGCTACAGTAGTTTACTTGGCTACTGGTAAAACTGTAACTTAAAGCGGGTAAAGCCTCTCTTCACAGTAAACGCATGCCAGAAGTTGCACAGAATTTTGGCACTGTTCAAGTTTGCGCTTGCGTTATGCAAACCTGAAATTAAAAAATCAGGACGTTGGTCATTGCCTGTTTTTTAAATGATTATTCTTTTTTTTAATGCAATATGCCTTCTTTGTCAATATAAAAATGGTAAATACCTGTTAATGATTTGAGAATTTGCAAAGAAAGCATTTAAAGCTTCAAAATCATGTATTTAAAAAGTTATTTTTTACTAATTCATTATACATTATAATGTATTTTAGAATGTTTTATGCTTTATTGTGTGGACAAATATCCTGCCTCCACTGTGTTGTTTTGGAGAAAATGGTGGGTCATGTTTGCAGTTGTTTACCTTGGTATTATGGATTGTTCTTTGCTGATACAATTATCAACTGTATGATACATACAAATCAAGTTTGTGTAAAACAATTAATTGCCATGAAAACATTTCAGTGGGTACCAAGCAAGAAGGCAGTAAATGATATCTAGGGTCAGGGTCAACATGAATAAAAAATGACCTAATAGCAAGACAACAGACAACCACATCTCAAATGATCTGCCTACAATTCATTTGGTTTGACAATTAAACGTTGAAGGAATTTTTCTCAGTTTCACCCTATGAGCAGTTACTGCTATTTTGCTTGGTAGGGCAGAATAGAGCACACAGCTCATCTCGTACATACAGAAAGCAGAACATGTGTGCACGGCGCTCCTCTCCTCAGGCTGACGCAACGGCAGCGTGACGCAACGGCAGCGTGACGCATATCAGCACATCGGACAGTGCAATCACTAAACCTGCCTGCAAGCGGCAAGAGGAGACATACCGAGAGAAGTCTCGGAAAGCCACGAGCAAGCAAGTGAAGTTAGTACTAAAAGCCCCGAAGTGTTCCAAGTCGCGGAAAGTAAGTACAGACGCCTATTTTTAATAGCTACCAAAAAATGATTGTTGCATTATTTGCATAAACGCGCCAGCCATAAGATTGAGCGTTTAGTCCATAACTATATGTTGTCGAACTATTGGGTATTGTCGTTTTCTTAGTTTTAAATATATGAATATACCGGGTACGTTTTTGTATTATACAAATCTAAAAGCATTAGTTATATTTGTCCAACCAAATGCTATCAGTACCTGCCACGCACAGATAACGCTCGCAAGGAGCGCAATGCGTTTGGACTGTAGATATATCTACCAGCTGGCTCTACACAGTTTAGCACATAATATATGGGCTTAGTCTAGGTTATGAGTTGCAGTACGTGGCTTATTAATGCTTACTTCATTGATAGTTACAGAAGAATACAGAATAGTACGGGGCTGAATCAGTGGCGTAAAGGACCTATATAAAAATACTTTAAAGTACTACTTAAGTCATTTTTTGGGGTGTGTGTACTTTATTATATATATTTTTGACAACTTTTACTCGACTACATTCCTGAAGGAAATAATGTACTTTTTACTCCTCACATTTTCTCTGACACCCAAAGTACTGTTACATTTTGAATGCTTAGCAGGACAGGAAAATTGTCTTAATTCACTCACTTATCAAGAGAACATCCCTGGTCATCCTTACTGCCTCTGATCTGGCAGTCTCACTAAACACAAATACTTCGTTTGTAAATTATGTCTGACTGTTGAAGTGTGCCCCTGGCTATCTGTATATAAAAAAACAAGAACATCATGCAGTCTTAGTTGCTTAATATAAGGAATTTGAAATTATTTATACTTTTAATTTTGATACTTAAGTATATTTAAAAACAAATACTTTTACTCAAGTAGTATTTTACTGGGTGACTTTCACTTTTAATTCAGTCATTTTCTTTTAAGGTATCTTTACTTTTACTCAAGTATGACATGGGTATTTTTTCCACCCCTGGCCTGAATACAACAAGTACTGTATGTGGGGTATTTATATAATTTCTTCTCTGTGTGAATAGTTGACTGACAGAACTTGTTTCAAGTCACTGCAGTGAGTGTGTGTGTGTGTATGTACGTGTGTAGGAGTGTGTGTCTGTGAGTATGACTAAAATATATTTTGATTTTTGCCATTTACTGTAGGCAGCCAGGTCTAAATGCATAAATAATGATATATGATCCAGCCCATGTCATAAATATGTTATATGATCACACAGCACAGGCGGCGTCAGTGGGAACTGGGAAGTATGACTTGACCCTCTGTTTAATTATGTAATCTCTCTCTACACAGCCTGAGAAGACAACGATTTACAGGATTAGACCTGAAACCCCCTGATACAACGAGCGAGAGTAAACGAGAGGAAGAAGAAGCATAGGAGGAGAGAGGACACTGTGTGCTCTGTATGGCCCATGCTCCTGGAAGAAGTTGCCTGTAGGCCAAAGAACCAGGGTCAGCTGTTCCTAAACCAATCCTTACCTTAGCCATTAGGAGGGAAACACACAACTGACCTAAGATCAGCATCTAGAGGATAACTTCCTCCTAATCCTGGTGTTTCCTGACGACGGGAATTGTTATTGATCTACTTCCTCGTTTAGCGAGAGGGGTAGGAGCCACAACTAATAGGCTACCATGCAGCGCTTAAGGACTACAGTTGCTAGGCTAAGGCCTATCACGGCCACCCAGACAGCCAAGAGCCAATCACAAGCCAGGCCGACGGCAGTGGGAGGGGCTTTGAGGACGTTTGAGCCAATGAGGAGTTACACTGCGTCGGTGTCGGCCGAGCCTTTTCTGAATGGGACCAGTTCTAATTATGTAGAAGAGATGTACTATGCATGGCTGGAGAACCCTAGGAGTGTACACAAGGTAGGAGAGAGAGTGTGTGGGGCAGGCAGGTGAGCTGCTTCCCAGGACTATGGCCTGTTTATGTTCAAAATGCAGTGGGACAAGAGTTACGCATACACCTGCACGACCTCTGGTCAGGGAAAAAATGTGAGCGCATACACACACACATCAAACATACATACATACTGCTCCCCCTCTCCCATCAGATTCTTGGGTAATACAGGAAGCTAGAGATGCTACCAAGGTCATGTGAAAGATTGTGTGTGGTTTCTACTGACAATTGAGATGTACAAACTATGGCATAAGGGGACGACAAGCAGATGAGAAGCAATCCGTAAATTCAATTAAGACATTAATGAGCGAGCTAGGACGTACTCAATATAACCATTTACTCAGCACTTTTGAAATGTACAACAACAGAATTCAGAACATGGGACGTTCTTACAGTATTCTGTACACCAAGTCAGAACCGTAGGATAAATAAAGCGTGCATAAATCAGACAATGAAAACTCTTACAATATTCGATGATGACATTTCTCTAAAACAGGCTATAAGCTGTATGTGCACCACAAAGTCAGAACAGTAGGCACTCCACGGAATAGCAGGCTAGTGATTGCTTTGCAATACTTGCAGTTAGCCACTGATTCCTTCCAAACCACTCATTGTTAAATTTGCGATTTCCAACTTGTTGTGTAATGTTTATGTCCAATGGCCGATGAGCACCTATATGTTTTATCTATAATTTCTCTTCATAATTTCTCTTCATATGACAAGGATTGAAAAGTATTTGCCAGTAGATTGTCGACTTGATTCATGACAATGACTGCTAGATTCTTAGCTAAGATTCCATGTCCAGTCAAAGCTACTGTAGATATAACATGGCTTGACATAATTTTATCTATGGCCAATGACCTTGAGCCTTTTTGGATGGGCACTTCTAATGTAACTCTATGGCAGCACCCAAGGGGCTTGAATTTTCAAGTTCTCCCCGTAGATTTTGCGAGGACGTAGTATCCCCATGAGTGACAGAACACTGAGCCAATCACATTGCAACTAGAGAACATTACTAACATCTTCGCTCCGTATTTTCCGCTGGCTGCTCCACTAATCAATCAATCAATCATTCAATCAATCAATCAAATGTATTTATAAAGCTCTTCTTACATCAGCTGATGTCACAAAGTGCTGTACAGAAACCCAGCCTAGAGAGGAACCAGGGGGATGGCCAGTCCTCTTCTGGCTGTGCCGGGTGGAGATTATAACAGACCATGGCCAAGATGTTCAAATGTTCGTAGATGACCAGCAGGGTCAAATAATAATATTCACAGTGGTTGTTTAGGGTGCAACAGGTCAGCACCTCAGGAGTAAATGTCAGTTGGCTTTTCATAGCCGATCATTCAGAGTATCTCTACCACTCCTGCTATCTCTAGAGAGTTGAAAACAATAGGTCTAGGACAAGGTAGCATGTCCGGTGAACAGGTCAGGGTTCCATCGCCGCAGGCAAAACAGTTGAAACTGGAGCAGCAGCACGACCAGGTGGACTGGGGACAGCAAGGAGTCATCATGCCAGGTAGTCCTGAGGCATGGTCCTAGGGCTCAGGTCCTCCGAGAGAGAGAAAGAAAGGGAGAAAGAGAGAATTAGTGAGAGCATAGTTAAATTCACACGGGACACCGGATAAGACAGGAGAAATACTCCAGATATAACAGACTGACCCTAGCTCCCCGACACACAAACCCACCCACTTGGCCAAATCGCAGCCCCCACACCACTAGAGGGATATCTTCAACTACCACAGAAAGCACTGAGCTAGGCTGAAGCACATGCATTTCGGAGCTGCCTTACTCAAGAAAGCAAATGAATGACTGGCCCTGAATGACTGGTCGCCACTGTGTACCATTAATTATACTTTTCTTTACAGACTCGACAGACACCCTCAGAATATTAGGGACCAATGAAAGATAGCCATGTAAATAAACACACATTCGTCTCCTTTCAGTACCAATTGGTAGGGTTTAAAAATACTCAGTATATTATTTAGGGTTAGGAAAGTATTTCTGCACTAAATAAATTGGTGAATCAAAACCATAGTGGTTTGATTCATCCTGAAAGTTGTCATATTTTTATACTTTTCTCACTTTCCAATATTTAATTCCAGGTGAAGCCGGTTGAGAGAATACCAAGAGTGCGCAAAGCTGTCATCAAGGCAAAGGGTGGCTACTTTTAATCATCTCAAATATAAAATATATTTTGATTTGTTTAACACTTTTGGTTACTACATGATTCCATATGTGTTAAAGTTTTGATGTCGTGTCCAAACTTTTGACTGGTACTGTATATATATATATATATATATTGATTAACAGCTGGGGCTCACAAATTCTGTGCAATTTCCAGCGCGCGTTTACTGTGAACACTGAGGCTGTACCCAATTTGTTACAGTTTTAACAGTGGCCAAGTAGGCTACTGTGGCTATTTGATCATGATGTAGGCCTACCAGAGTGACATACCATCGAACACATTGGAGAATATTCATCTCTATACATTTTAACATGGAAATAGCTGTTCTATCATTCAGCCTACAGTGTGTGGTGTTCAATGTAGGCCTACATTCCATAAAACCTTTGAAAAAAACATGCAGGGCTTGACATTAACCTGTTCATCCACATTAACCTGCTTATCCTTCAGACAAGGAGGTTACTGAAAATGTTGTTGTGTTGTTTGATGCAAGAAAATACTTTACAAAATAAAATGCATTATTATTCCCATACCAACAGAGAATCAGACAAATTATGCTACCCTCTGCCTATTGGCTACTTAGCTTATTCAAGCCTGTCTCAAAATACAACACTGCCCCTTTAAGACAAATATGTTCTTTACCTGACTCACTTTTCAAAGATGTCTAGAAATGTAACTGGGCTAATAGCTCACTAACTAGCAAAGGATATGAACAAAATGTGCACATGTAGCTCTTGCTTTGATCTCAAAACAAGTGCATCTACTCATGACCGCTCATGCTGTTAAACACAGTCCAGCTCAAAGTAAATGGCACAGATCCATATTATGGCAATAGTCTACTTGCATATAGGCCTACTGCAGCTCTGATTGTTTATGCCGCACCAGTCTGTGTAGAGTGCGGGCTGAGTCGTGCATGCGTGTCAATGCAATAGAATCCTACTCTGATGCGTTCTGACTACAACAAAATCTCTTGCATAGTTAGTTTTGTTTCGGTATGTTGCATTGAAAGTGGCTAATATTGCGTTGATTTGATCACAATTTCCACAGTAAAGGGAAACATTGATAGTGTTAACAGGGAAAACTCTAGAACAGTGGTCACCAACCTTTTCTGAGTCAAGATCACTTTCTGAGTCAAAATGCAAGCTGATATCTACCACTTAGATTTTTTTTAACATGACTTAAAAAACGTAAGCCTATGCAACATTAACCAATTAAAAACAGTACTGTAGCATTGAGGTTTGTGCAGTAAGCTATAGGCCCAATACTTTATCACTGCATATTAGCTTTGCTTGAATTGCCCTGCCAATACACTGTTTTTTTGGGAAATTTTTGTAAACATTATTTCAAACTTTGAGGTAGGCTATATGATCACACCGGTAGTAGATCCATTGTTGTATTACTTGTGAGGCACAGCTGAGTGAACATACATTTAAGTAATTCGCTTTTTTTTTACTGGGCTGATGGTGCCTGCATCTGATGGTCAGTCTCCATAGAGGGCAAGAGCAGCAGATTGAGGGTCTGACTATCAACATCAGCTCTCCTTTCCTCCACTGACACTGAACAAAAAGGGACACTGTCTTCCAACTAATAGCGAAACTCGAGTCGCAGCGCGTTATTTCTGCCTCATGCACAAATTCATGTTACAGAGAAAGTGAAATATTCTTTCATATTAAAAAAGACCCAAGTCGGTAATAATAATAACAACAATGCAAGCCAATAGATACACTTTCCTACTCATTCATTACTGCTGCAGTGCTTGTTGAAGCGCTGAGTGGAAATAGGAAGAACGCGCATTTTATAGTTTATAAAAGTGTTGACAGTGCTGAGTAAGAACTTAAACATGAACTCACTCACAAAAACATCAGCTCTTTGGTGTACTCGTTGACAGTCTCTCTCTAGTTGTTGTTTTAAATGTTTTGAAATCTCACAGTATCAACTTTGCCTTGCTTTCTTTTATACCTGCCACGTTACTGCAGACACGGAAATATGAGCCATACGATTGGCCAGCGATAAACTTATAGTGCACTTGATTTGCTCTCAGGGCCCGCAGGGAAAGCAGAGTTTGTACCTTCAAACACATGAAATGGTTCAAAATGGTGCGCAGGGCAGTTGAATCGGGTACACCTACCGCCAACAGCAGGAGACAAATAAAAAGGCTTTATAGTTGAGTTTTTTACAGAAATGTTTGGCGATCGACTAGGAATGCCTTGGAGATGGACCAGTACATTGCGATCGACCGGTTGGTGACCACTGCTCTAGAAAGTTGAGTGAAGTTCAATCTCGTGCTTCTCTCTGTGGGCTGTTATTTCTTCTGTGCGGCAGTCCCGCACGCACGCAGTTTATAGGGAACATTGCCTCTAAGCAATGTCTCTCTCCATCACGCTTACTCTCATTCTCTCTCATTCTCTCCCTCATTCTTTTTCTCGCTCTCTCGTTCATCTGGAATGTCCAGTCCTCCCCTCCAGCCATTGTCTGTTGGTTAAAGGGCATTGTTGTGTGTGTGTGTGTGTGTGTGTGTGTGTGTGTGTAAGTGTGTAAGAGAGAGATAGTGAGTGTGTGTTGAGAGTTGCAATATTGGTTCTCACACACACACACACACACACACACACATTGAAAGTGAGGTACAGTATTGGAGTCATTGTGGTGTCTAAAATCTAATTAAATTGTATTTGTCACATGCTGAAAAGGGTGTAGTAGACCTTACTGTGAAATGCTTACTTACAAGCCCTTAACCAACATTACAGTTTCAAGAAAAATAAGAGTTAACCCTTGTATTGTCTTAAGGGTAAAAAATGACCCGTCACTATGTTTAACAGAGAAAAAACCCTAAATGATATTTTTTCAACTTAATATTTTATTACTTTTCCTAGTGACCCCAATATTAGAAAAAGTGAAACATCGCCTTTGTTCATATTTCCATGAAAGCTGTACACCACCAGGGTACAAAGATTTTCTTAGGGTCATTTTTGACCCAGCAGTTATTAAATGATTTACACACCACAAAAACCATAAAGACACACACACACACACACACACACACACACACACACACACACACACAGAGAGAGAAATTGAGATTGTGTGCTACTGATTGGACTCAGACAAAACTAAAAAACTTTCTTGTGCATGTGCAGAATCTCCCCTCCACGACCTCACATGACTCAAGTTCACAGACATAATAAACAACATTTCAGACAAAATAAACATTTCTTGAAAGCATTGTTTACTAATGAGGAATGCAGTCAGAGGTTATAAAGGTGGTGCAGATGACAGTCCCCCCAGTTCTCTCTTTGTGAAGCCATGAGTGCACGTTTCAGTGCCCAACAGGTCGTAGATCTGACTTTTTCAGATGTCCAGGAGGAACAAGAGAACAATGATTTAAAAGAGGAGGAGGTATCTGAAGAAGAAGATGGGGAAGAAGAAATCCCCCAAACTGAAAGAGAGACATTTTTGTCAAAGAACAGCAAAATAACATGGTCCTTGTCACCATATGACAACCAGGGCAGGATGGCAGCACAATATGTCATAAGGATGACCCCAGGACCCACAAGACATGCAGTCAGTTGCCCATGCCCAGGACATCGCCTCTACATGTTCATCACACCAGCCATTGAAAAATCATCCTGGAGATGACAAATTTGGAGGGTTTCTGTAAATATGGAGACAACTGTAAAAGGATGGATGAGATTGACCTGCGTACCTACATAGGGCTGCTAATCTTAGCAGGTGTGTATAGGTCCCGAGGCGAGGCTACATGTAGTCTCTGGGATGCAGAGAGTGAAAGGGCGATTTTCCATGCCACAATGCCACTGAAAAGTCTTTCACACTTTCTCAAGAATGCTACGGTTTGATAACCGTGAGTCAAGACCTGCAAGATGTGTGAGAGACAAACTGGTGGCCATAAGAGAGGTCTGGGAGAAGTGGGTGGAGTGTCTGCCATGCCTCTACAACCCTGGGCCTGAAGTAACAGTGGATGAGGCCATACCTCTACAACCCTGGGCCTGAAGTAACAGTGGATGAGCAACTGGTTCCATTCAGAGGTACATTTTTATTTTCATATCTGTAATGTAAGTGATTTTCACTGTTCATTTTATTATGTATTGCTGTAATATCACTGATTTATGTGATTGTTTTCTGTGACACTGATACTAATTACTGATAGCGATCTCTTTTGTCAAAAGGTCGCTGTCCTTTCCGGCAGCATATGCCCTGCAAGCAAGCAAAGTATGGCATCAGGATATGGGTTGCCTGTGACACACAATCCAGCTATGCTTGGAAGATGCAAGTCTACACAGGGAAGCCTACCGATGAAGGCCCAGAGAAGAACCAGGGGATGCGGGTTGTGCTTGATGTGACAGATGGACTGAGGGGGCACAATATCACGTGACAATTTCTTCACCTCTTATGAACTCAGCCAGCAGCTCCTGAAGAGGAAGATCACTATGGTTGGCACAGAAAGAACAAGCTTGAGCTCCCCCTGCACTCCTCGCAACAAGGGGGAGAGAGGCCTTCTCAAAGTTTGCCTTCACCACCACCACTCTAGTTTCTTACCTCCCAACGAGGAACAAGAATGTGGTCCTCCTGAGCACACTGCACAAAACGGCTGAGATTAGTGATCGTGAGGACAGGAAGCCAGCCATCATCCTGGACTACAACCACAACAAAGGAGGCGTGGACAACCTGGACAAGGTGATTGGAACTTACAGCTGCAGGAGGATGACTGCCCGCTGGCCCCTGGTTATCTTCCATAACGTCATTGATGTGTCCTCATACAATGCCTTCGTGATATGGAACAATATCAACCCTACCTGGATGCCGGAACAAGAGGAGGGTGTTCCTGAAGCAGCTGGGAAAGGCACTTTCAAAGAAGGGACCGCCTCCACCGCAAAGCAGCCTCTGCAGCGCTTGTGAAAGCTGTTCAGGGGGCTGAATCTTGTCCTGATCTATCCTACCTGGTTAAATAAAGGTGAAATAAATAAAAATATCACTATGTTGCCAAAAAAGTTCAAGACTGTTATTGTTTCCCTTCAATAAAATGTCTTCAAAACTGCTTTCTGCACATTTCTGCCACTTTCTTAGGCTTTACAAGTAATCTCTTGCTAAAAAAATATTTTTACACCTATGCAGTACCTTTAGCAATAATAATAATAATAAACCTCTACTTTAGTAAAAGAAAACAATTATGACAGGTGTGTCGTAATAAAAGTGAGTGGTGTCCACTGATTAAATGCAGTCTTTCTGCATTGTGAAGAGGGAAAATCCAGATATTCACAAAGTTTGTGATGAATGACAGGTTGTTTTTTCATGCAAAATAGATTTTGGGTATAAAATTCAATTAAGCTGCTGTATTTTAGGGGTTTAGTGAAGGCGGGTCATTTTTTACCCTTAGAACAAGGGGAGTATACATAATGTTAAGAGTACACAAGGGTTAAGAAAATATTTACTAAATAAACTAAAGTAAAAAGAATAACACAATAAAATAACAATAACAAGGCCATAAACGGGGTACTGGTACCGAGTCAATATGCGGGAGTACAGGTTAGTTGAGGTAATTGAGGTAATATGTACATGTAGGTAGGGGTAAAGTGACTAATGCAAGATAATAAACAGCGAGTAGCAGTAGTGTAAAAAAACGGGGGATAAATGCAAGTAGGCCGGGTAGCCATTTTATTAAGTGTTCAGCAGTCTTATTGCTTGGGGGTAGAAGCTGTTGACCTCTCTGCGATTAAGGCTCGTTTCCTGAATTTCCGCCTGTCTGATGTGCCCAAAGTAAACTGCCTGATACTCAGGCCCAGAAGCTAGGATATGCATATAATTGGTAGAATTGGATAGAAAACACACTTTCTAAAACTGTTAAAATAATGTCTGTGAGTATAACAGAACTGATATAGCAGGCAAAAACCCAAGGAAAATCAATCCGGGAATTTGTTTTTGCAAGCTCCGAATGACTTCCAATGCAATGCTATTGAAAGATCTAATTTCTGCCTCCCAGATTGCAGTTCCTATGGCTTCCAGTAGATGTCAACAGTCTTTATACAAGGTTTTAGGCTTGTTTTTTTGAAAAATGAGAAGTATTTGTAGTCTTTCCAAGTTGAGCGCCAGGGAAAAAGTTGTCTTTTTGCATGCGTGAAATTGTGCGCACTCTTCGTTCTTTTCCTTTGCTATTGAACATAGTAATCTCCGTCTGAAATATTATCGTTTATTTAGACAGACAACCTGAGGATTAATAAAAAATATAGTTTGACTTGTTTGGAGGAACTTTGCTGGTAACTTTTTGGAATCCTTTGTATGCATGTTGAAAGACTGGATTTTTGAATTCAATGGCGCCAACTAAACAGTGTTTTTGGGATATAAAGAAGGACAATATCGAACAAAACGACCATTCATTGTGTAGCTGGGACCATTGGGATTGCAAACAGAGGAAGATCTTCAAAAGTAAGTGATTTATTTTATCGCTGTTTGTTATTTGGTGACGCCTGTGCTGGTTTGGAAAATATGCTAATGAGAGGCGCTGTCCTCAGACAATCGAATGCTATGCTTTCGCCGTAAAGCCTTTTTGAAATCTGACAACACAGTTTGATTACCACAATTCTAAGCTAAAGAATCATGTATGACACTTGTCCATGAATGTTTAATATTACGATTTTGTATTTTGAATTTGGCGTGCTCCGATTTCACCGGATGTTGTCGAATTTGATCCTGCTAGCGGCATCTCCGCACTAAGAGGTTTAAGGAGCATTTTGGACCTAGACTGTTCTCTCTGGTACCGCTTCCCGTGCGGTAGCAGAGAGAACAGTCTATGACTAGGTGGCTGGAGTCTTTGCCCATTTTTAGGGCCTTCCTCTGAAACCGCCTGGTATAGAGATCCTGGATGGCAGGAAGCTTGGCCTCAGTGATGTACTGGACCGTACACACTACCCTCTGTAGTGCCTTGCGGTCGGATGCCGAGCAGTTCCCATAACAGGCGATGATGCAATCAGTCAGGATGCTCTCGATTGTGCAACTGTGGAACTTTTTGAGAATCTGTGGACCCATAACAAATCTTTTCAGTCTCCTGAGTGGGAATAGACATTGTTGTGCCCTCTTCAAGATTGTCTTGGTGTGTTTGGACCATGCTAGCTTGTTGGTGACCAACGAGACAGCCTACAGGGAGGAGACCTCCTACCACCATTGTGTCGTCTGCAAACTTAATGATGGTGTTGGAGTCGTGCTTGGCCATGCAGTTGTGGGTGAACAGGGAGTACATCAGGGGACTAAGCACGCACCCCTGAGGGACCCCTGTGTTGAAGATCAGTGTGTCAGATGTGTTGTTGCCTACCCTCACCACCTGGGGGTGGCCCACCAGGAAGTCCAGGATCCAGTTGCAGTGGGAGGTATTTAGTCACAGGGTCTTTAGCTTAGTGATGAGCTTTGAGGGCACTATGGTGCTGAACGTGAGCTGTAGTCAATGAACAGCATTCTCATGTAGGTGTTCCTCTTGTCCAGGTGGGAAAGAGCAGTATGGAGTGCAAATGAGATTGCGTCTTCTGTGGATCTGTTGGGGCGGTATGCGAATTGGTGTGGGTCTAGGGTTTCTGGGATGATACTGTTGATGTCAGCCATGACCAGACTTTCAAAGCACTTCATGGCTACAGATGTGAGTGCTATGGGTCAGTGGTCATTTAGGCAGGTTACCTTGGCATTCTTGGGCACAGGGAGTATGGTGGTCTGCTTGAAACATGTAAGTATTATAAACCCGATCAGGGACAGGTTGAAAATGTCAGTGAAGACACTTGCCAGTTGGTCAGCACATGCTCTGAGTACACATCCTGGTAATCTATCTGGCCCTGCGGCCTTGTGAATTTTTACCTGTTTAAAGATCTTAATCACATCGGCTATGGAGAATGTGATCACACCGTTGTCCGCAACATCTGGTGCTCTCATGCATGTTTCAGTGTTGCTTCAGTATTGCTTGCCTCGAAGCACGCATAGAAGTCATTTAGCTCATCTGGTAGGCTTTTGTCACTGGGCAGCTCGTGGCTGGGCTTCCCTGCCACATCCGACGAGCGTCAGAGCTGGTGTAGTAGGATTCAATCTTAGTCCTGTATTGATGCTTTGCTTGTTTGATGGTTCGTTGGGAAGCACAGCGGGATTTCTTATAAGCGTCCTGGTTAGAGTCCCGCTCCTTGAAAAAGA
Organism: Salmo trutta; assembly: GCF_901001165.1. Taxonomy (NCBI): domain Eukaryota; kingdom Metazoa; phylum Chordata; class Actinopteri; order Salmoniformes; family Salmonidae; genus Salmo; species Salmo trutta. Next base: position 35,150,883 of record NC_042979.1, read on the forward strand.
CAGCTCTACCCTTTAGCTCAGTGAGGATGTTGCCTGTAATCCATGGCTTCTGGTTGAGGTATGTACGTACGGTCACTGTGGGGACGACGTCATCGATGCACTTATTGATGAAGCTGGTGAATGATATGGTGTACTCCTCAATGCCATCGGATGAATCCCGGAACATATTCCCCTCTTTGCTAGCAAAACAGTCTCTATTGTATTCCAGTTTAACTGACTGATCTCTAAAGCCTGTAAGCTCATTAAACCTCTCCCAGGTTAGAAACAATTATGCACTTGTGTGTGTGTCTGTGTGTGTGTGTGTCTGTGGGTGTGTCTGTGGGTCTGTGTGGGTGGGTGGTTGTCGTTGACCACATGGTTGGCCCAATCTCTTCCAAAATGCCAATCAGAGACTGGAAGCCTCACCAGAGAACCAGACTAATGCCTGTGTGAGTAGTCATCATTGTATAGCTGTGCGCATACCTGTGTGTGTGTGTGTGTGTGTGTGTGTGTGTGTGTGTGTGTGTGTGTGTGTGATTGTGTGTGTGTGTTTCAAATCAAATCACATTTTATTTGTCACATACACATGGTTAGCAGATGTTAATGCAAGTGTAGCAAAATGCTTGAGTCAGTATGTTGGCAGCAGCCACTCAATGTTAGTGATGGCTGTTTAACAGTCTTATGGCCTTGAAATAGAAACTGTTTTTCAGTCTCTCGGTTCCAGCTTTGATGCACCTGTACTGACCTCGCCTTCTGGATGATAGCGGGGTGAACAGGCAGTGGCTCGGGTGGTTGTTGTCCTTGATCTTTTTGGCCTTCCTGTGACATCGGGTGGTGTAGGTGTCCTAGAGGGCAGGTAGTTTTCCCCCAGTGATGCGTTGTGCAGACCTCACTACCCTCTGGAGAGCCTTGCGGTTGTGGGCGGAGCAGCTGCCGTACCAGGCGGTGATACAGCCCAACAGGATGCTCTCGATTGTGCATCTATAAAAGTTTGTGTGTTTTTGGTGACAAGCTGAATTTCTATAGCCTCCTGAGGTTGAAGAGGTGCTGCTGCGCCTTCTTCACCACGCTGTCTGTGTGGGTGGACCATTTCAGTTTGTCCGTGATGTGTACGCCGAGGAACTTAAAACTTTCCACCTTCTCCACTACTGTCCCGTCGATGTGGATAGGGGGCTGCTCCCTCTGCTGTTTCCTGAAGTCCACGATCATCTCCTTTGTTTTGTTGACATTGACTGTGAGGTTATTTTCCTGACACCACACTCCGAGGGCCCTCACCTCCTCCCTGTAGGCCGTCTCGTCGTTGTTGGTAATCAAGTCTGCAAACTTGATGATTGAGTTGGAGGCGTGCATGGCCACGCAGTCATGGGTGAACAGTGAGTACAGGAGAGGGCTGAGAACGCACCTTTGTGGGGCCCCAGTGTTGAGGATCAGCGGGGTGGAGATGTTGTTACCTACCCTCACCACCTGGGGGCGGCCCATCAGGAAGTCCAGGACCCAGTTGCACAGGGTGGGGTTGAGACCCAGGGTCTCGAGCTTAATGACGAGTTTGGAGGGTACTATGGTGTTAAATGCTGAGCTGTAGTGAATGAACAGCATTCTTACATAGGTATTCTTCTTGTCCAGATGGGTAAGGGCAGTGTGCAGTGTGATGGCGATTGCGTCGTCTGTGGACCTATTGGGGCAGTAAGCAAATTGGAGTGGGTCTAGGGTGTCAGGTAGGGTGGAGGTGATATTGTCCTTGACTAGTCTCTCAAAGCACTTCATGATGACGGAAGTGAGTGCTGCAGGGCGGTAGTCATTTAGCTCAGTTACCTTGGCTTTCTTGGGAACAGGAACAATGGTGGCCCTCTTGAAGCATGTGGGAACAGCAGACTAGGATAAGGATTGATTAAATATGACTTTAAACACACCAGCCAGCTGGTCTGCGCATGCTCTGAGGACGCGGCTGGGGATGCTGTCTGGGCCGGCAGCCTTGCGAGGGTTAACACGTTTAAATGTTTTACTCACATTGGCTGCAGTGAAGGAGAGCCCACAGGTTTTGGTAGCGGGCCGTGTCAGTGGCACTGTATTGTCCTCAAAGCGAGCAAAGAAGGCCGGTGGTTGTGCACACATATGCATGCATGGTTTTTACCTGCATGCATGTGTGTGTTTTTGTGTGTTTGTTTTTGTGTGTGTGTGTGCATATCACAGCTGTTCTAACAGTTTTTTTTAGCTCTGGTCAACCAATGCTTAACATAGATTACTGAGCTAAGAACCAACCCCTAAACACTACTGTTCAGCAACACTTCCACATGTTGCAAAACCTGTTCTGTAGCACTCACTGTGACTGACAGGGCTAAATGACTTTAACTTTGCTCTATGTTACTTGGTGACCTAAGTTGAGTAGATATTATTAGGCAATGCAATTGTTAACTTACTACCTGGTACTAAATGGTGTCTTGTAGTGGTGTTTTGTTTTTAAATTAATTCCAAAGGAACAAGAGTAATTCATAGGTTATTACTGTGTAAATACCATTTAACCATGTCATTTCTTGGCGAATACCTGGCATACATGGATTGATGGATTTCTAACCAAGCTAAAGTATGTTTCTCCCTCCCTCTTCTATTTGTTCTCTCTCTGTAGTCGTGGGATATTTTCTTCCGGAATGCCAACACTGGGGCGTCACCAGGTGCAGCCTATCAGAGCCCTCCTCCTCTGGGTGGTGCTGCTCTGGGATTGGCCAACGCCCAGGTGATGGTTAGAGCTCAACCTAACGTGGAGAAGCTAGTGGAGGACCATCTGGCTGTACAGTCACTCGTACGAGCGTACCAGGTACTGTACACACACACACACACACACGCACATGCACACGCACACGCACACGTAAACACTCACACTGAGTGTGGTTGCCCTGTATGTGTCTAGGTGCGGGGGCACCACATAGCCAAGCTGGACCCTCTGGACATCGGTGTGATAGACTTTGATGAGTCCCCAGTAATGCTGGGCTTGAAGAAAGTTGGTGAGAAATGTGCGCCTGTCTCACTGCTGTGTGGCGCCAACTCTGATTCATCTTTCTGATTGTCTTTCTTTCTTCTTCCTCTGTCTTCTCCCTTCCTTTCTTTTTTTTCTTATTTTTTGCTTCTATTTGTTTATTTATTTTGTCTTTCGCCTCTCTGTTTCCTCCCTCCCCTCTGCTCTCTTTTTCTGTTTTGTTTATTTGTTTATTTATTTGTTCAATTTGTTGCCCCCCTTCTCTCGGACCTGCCCCTACTGCCCCCTGTAGATTCGGAGTCACCACGTGGTGCAGCTGGACCCTTTGGGCATCTTGGCTGGTCCTCCCTCCTCTGACATCATCACCTCCAGTGACAAATTGGGTGAGGAGAGGAGGGGAGGGGTCAAGGGGGTAACGGAGACTGACAGGCCTCAAATATGGTCTGCCACCATTAGTATTTGGTAGCATTGCCTTTTAATTGTTCAACTTGGGTCATACATTTCGGGTAGCCTTCCACAAGATTCCCACAATAAGTTGGGTGAATTTTGGCCCATTCCTCCTGACAGAGCTGGTGTAACTGAGTCAGGTTTGTAGGCCTCCTTGCTCGCACATGCTTTTTCAGTTCTGCCCATACATTTTCTGTAGGATTGAGGTCAGGGCTTTGTGATGGCCACTCCAATACCTTGACTTTGTTGTCCTTAAGCCATTTTGCCACAACTTTGGAAGTATGCTTGGGGTCATTGTCCATTTGGAAGACCCATTTGCGACCATGCTTTAACTTCCTGACTGATGTCTTGAGATGTTGCTTCAATATATCAACATAATTTTCCTGCCTCATGATGCCATCTATTTTGTGACGTGCACCAGTCCCCCCTGCAGCAAAGCACCCCCACAACATGCTGCTGCCACCCCCGTGCTTCACAGTTGGGATGGTGTTCTTTGCCTTGCAAGCCTCCCCCTTTTTCCTCCAAACATAACCATGGTCATTATGGCCAAACGGTTCTATTTTTGTTTCATCAGACCAGAGGACATTTCTCCAAAAAGTACGATCTTTGTGTCCATGTACAGTTGCAAACCGTAGTCTGGCTTGTTTATGGCGGTTTTGGAGCAGTGGCTTCTTCCTTGCTGAGCGGCCTTTCAGTTTATGTCGATATAGGACTCGTTTCACTGTGGATATAGATACTTTTGTACCTGTTTCCTCCAGCATCTTCACAAGGTCCTTTGCTGTTGTTCTGGGATTGATTTGCACTTTTCGCACCAAAGTACGTTCATCTCTAGGAGACAGAACGCGTCTCCTTCCTGAGCGGTATGACGGCTGCGTGGTCCTATGGTGTTTATACTTGCATACTATTGTTTGTACAGATGAACGTGGTACATTCAGGCATTTGGAAATTGCTCCCAAGGATGAACTAGACTTGTGGAAGTCAATTTGTTTTCTGAGGGCTTGGCTGAGTTCTTTTGATTTTCCTATGATGTCAAGCAAAGAGGCACTGAGTTTGAAGGTAGGCCTTGAAATACATCCACAGGTACACCTCCAATTGCCTCAAATTATGTCAATTATTCTATCAGAAGCTTCTAAAGCCATGATATCATTTTCTTGAATTTCATATACACTGCTCAAAAAAATAAAGGGAACACTTAAACAACACATCCTAGATCTGAATGAAAGAAATAATCTTCTTAAATACTTTTTTCTTTACATAGTTGAATGTGCTGACAACAAAATCCTACAAAAATAATCAATGGAAATCCAATTTATCAACCCATGGACGTCTGGATTAGGAGTCACAATCAAAATTAAAGTGGAAAACCACACTACAGGCTGATCCAACTTTGATGTAATGTCCTTAAAACAAGTCAAAATGAGGCTCAGTAGTGTGTGTGGCCTCCACGTACAACGCCTGGGCATGCTCCTGATGAGGTGGCGGATGGTCTCCTGAGGGATCTCCTCCCAGACCTGGACTAAAGCATCCGCCAACTCCTGGACAGTCTGTGGTGCAACGTGGCGTTGGTGGATGGAGCGAGACATGATGTCCCAGATGTGCTCAACTGGATTCAGGTCTGGGGAACGGGTTGGCCAGTCCATAGCATCAATGCCTTCCTCTTGCAGGAACTGCTGACACACTCCAGCCACATGAGGTCTAGCATTGTCTTGCATTAGGAGGAACCCAGGGCCAACCCCACCAGCATATGGTCTCACAAGGGGTCTGAGGATCTCATCTCGGTACCCAATGGCAGTCAGTCTACCTCTGTCGAGCACATGGAGGGCTGTGAGGCCCCCCAAAGAAATGCCACCCCACACCATGACTGACCCACCACCAAACCGGTCATGCTGGAGGATGTTGCAGGCAGCAGAACGTTCTCCACGGCGTCTCCAGACTCTTTCACGTCTGTCACGTGCTCAGTGTGAACCTGCTTTCATCTGTGAAGAGCACAGGGTGCCAGTGGCGAATTTGCCAATCTTGGTGTTCTCTGGCAAATGCCAAACGTCCTGCACGGTGTTGGGCTGTAAGCATAACCCCCACCTGTGGACGTCGGGCCCTCATACCACCCTCATGGAGTCTGTTTCTGACCGTTTGAGCAGACACATGCACATTTGTGGCCTGCTGGAGGTCATTTTGCAGGGCTCTGGCAGTGCTTCTCCTGCTCCTCCTTGCACAAAGGATGAGGTAGCGGTCCTGTTGCTGGGTTGTTGCCCTCCTACGGCCTCCTCCACGTCTCCTGATGTACTGGCCTGTTTCCTGGTAGCGCCTCCATGCTCTGGACACTATGCTGACAGACACAGCAAACCTTCTTGCCACAGCTCGCATTGATGTGCCATCTTGGATGAGCTGCACTACCTGAGCCACTTGTGTGGGTTGTAGACTCCGTCTCATGCTACCACTAGAGTGAAAGCACCGCCAGCATTCAAAAGTGACCAAAACATCAGCCAGGAAGCATAGGAACTGAGAAGTGGTCTGTGGTCCCCACCTGCAGAACCACTCCTTTATTGGGGGTGTCTTGCTAATTGCCTATAATTTACACCTGTTGTCTATTCCATTTGCACAACAGCATGTGAAATTTATTGTCAATCAGTGTTGCTTCCTAAGTGGACAGTTTGATTTCACAGAAGTGTGATTGACTTGGAGTTACATTGGGTTGTTTAAGTGTTCCCTTTATTTTTTTGAGAAGTGTATATATTTCTTGAATATATATATATATATATATATATGGCTGTGCTAGTGTTGCATATGCCATGGATAAATATCATGTGCCGACATTTTGTTTCAGTCATTCTCAGTCACGTTTAAGGAACAGAGAGTCAGATTGTCGTACTGTTAGTTATCTCTACACACATACTGTTACCTAATCACTCCTTCTTCCTGCCTTGGTAATCTCTAGGTAATGATCTCTTACAGTACACATACAGATGTTGGATCTTAATTTGACCTATATTGTCACAGCAAAATAATCCTGCAGCACAGGATTTGAACGATTAGTCCATAATGTTGCTTGATCGGTGGTTAGGCTATTAGCTGGCAAAAAGTAAGCTACATGAAAAGTGCAATGCTGTTAATATAACTGTGTGTTAGTGTGGGTTTTCAGTGAATTTATGTAAATCACAGAGCTAATATACATTTCCTGTGGTGCAGGTAAATTCTCAACAACAAAAGAGTGATCAAATTAAGATCCCACATTTGTAAAACAGTAATATTCCATAGTATCCATGTACATGCTAGAGATAAGAGAACATAAGGGTTCTGTTCTGGAATTCTCTACTGGAATTCCTCCATTGTGATGTCATCATGCAATCTGTCAGAACGTTCCACATGGAAATGTGTGTTTCTCCACCCCCACAACCCATGTAGGGTTAACTGAATGGGGGACTGTGGGTTAAAAGGTCTGACAATATCATGATGACGTTGGGGACTGGTCTTATTGTGCCATCTTGCTTTCTCACAAGGCCTTCATGTAAAACAACGCTCATTTTCAGCACGCTATTCTAGTGACATTCACACAAGCAACGATAGGGAAGGCAGTGAAAGGGTGTGTGTGTGTGTGTGCATGCATGTGGGTTTGTGTAATGTCTGCATATGCGTGCGTGTGAGTGTGCACTGAAAGGGTTACAGAGTTCAAAAAAGAGTGATGACATGGAATGTACAGATAGATGGCCTATGTGGTGTTAGGGTCAATGAGTTGTCTTCAGCCCTTTGGTTCTGTGTGGCTCAAAACTGTTATTGTTGAGCTTCAGTAGACGAACTGATTGGCTGGCTGGTTGACTGGCTGTCACTTTTAGCTGACAGGACACTCAACACCTTTTAGAAAATGCTAATGTGAAAATGTGAAGCAATATCCTGGTTTGTATGTGTGTTTAACCTGTTGCATCTAGCGGTCACTATAACAGCGTGGCACGAAATACAAATACCTCAAAAATCCAATAATTTCAATTTCTCAAACATACGACTATTTTAAAGATACACTTGTCCTTGATGTAACCACATTGTCCGATTTCAAAAAGGCTTTACAGCGAAAGCAAAACATTAGATTATGTTAGGAGAGTACATAGACCAAAATAATCACACAGCCATTTTCCAAGCAAGCATATATGTCACAAAAACCCAAAACACAGCTAAATGAAGCACTAACCTTTGATGATCTTCATCAGATGACACTCCTAGGACATTATGTTATACAATACATGTATGTTTTGTTCAGTTAGGTTCATATTTATATCCAAAAACAGCTTTTTACATTGGCGTGTGATGTTCAGAACATGTATTCCCACCAAAAACGTCCGGTGAATTTACAAAATTACTCATCATAAACGTTGACAAAATACATAACAATTATTTTAAGAATTATAGATACAGAACTCCTTTATGCAATCGCTGTGTCAGATTTTAAAATAGCTTTTCTGGCGAAAGCACATTTTTCAATATTCTGAGTACATAGCTCAGCCATCACGGCTAGCTATTTTGACACTAGCCAAGTTCAGGGTAAACTAAACTCAGAATTAGTATTAGAAATATTGTATTACTTTGCTGATCTTCGTCAGAATGCACTCCCAGGACTGCTACTTCCACAAGAAATGTTGTTTTTGTTCCAAATAATCCATAGTTATGTCCAAATACCTCCGTTTTGTTCGTGCATTCAGGTCACTATCCAAAGGGTAACGCATTTCGAGACAAAAAAAGTAAAAATGTTCCATTACCATACTTAGAAGCATGTCAAACGCTGTTTAAAATACATTTTTATGTTTTTTTTCTCGTAAAATAGCGATAATATTCCAACCGGACAATAGAAACTGAGCTACTATACTCTGCCCAGAGACAGGAGAAGGCTCAATCCGCTTTCTGAAGGCTTTAGACAGCCAATGGAAGCCTTAGAAAGTGCAACGTAACCCCACAGATACTGTAGTTTCGATAGAGAATGAAAAGAAGAACTACAATTCTCAGACAGTCCACTTCCTGATTGGAATTTTCTCAGGTTTTTGCCTGCCATATGAGTTCTGTTATACTCACAGACACCATTCAAACAGTTTTAGAAACTTCAGAGTGTTTTCTATCCAAATCTACTAATAATATGCATATTCTCCTTTCTGGGCAAGAGTAGTAACCAGTTTAAATCGGGTACGTTTTTTCATCCGGCCGTGAAAATACTGCCCCCATCCTAAACAGGTTTTAAGAGACATCTGTGGGTGTGCACCAGAATGTGTCTTGTTTGTGTCTATATGTGCACATGTGCGTCACTGACCCATGTGTGTGTACATTTCACTAACACATATGTGTGTGTCTCTCTCTCTGTGTCCCCCAGACATCTCTGGGTATAAAGAGCGACTGTATGATCTCACAGCTGGAGGTATGGACACACCCCCTAGACTACAATACCCAGGATCCTATGCTCTTAGTATAATTCCTCTAGCTCCACTAGCCCCCATACTGCTGCAGCCTGATTCCAAACTGTCACCAATTCCCTGTCCCTACGTACTGGTTGACTGTGTCCCTAAGACTACACTCTCAGATAGAGAGGCCCACAGGATTCTTACGGCTGGGACAGGGGAAAGTCACTAAGCAGAGTGCCATGTGCGCAATACCCAGACAGCCGCATCTGGCGGGGTCAGGTCTGGGTGGTGTGTCATGGGCCGTTTTCATTTAGTATCCGTTGGGGTCGGCTTGTGGCGTGATTATATTTCCCCATATTATGTTATACCGAAGTTGACTGACTGAAAGGGAACGTAGCGTTATGACTAACTACTGTTCCCTGAAGGAGGGAACGTGGTACAACACCTGTTTGGCCCCGCACTGCCAGTTCCTGGGCTCGATGGTGGTATTAAATTGAAGGAATGAATCCGAGCCTCACGCTTATCATCTGTGGATGGCGGGGCTTCCAGCAAGGCGCGGATTTCATTGACCTTGTCAAGTGTGATTGTAGATCGCGATAGTGCGGCTCCCCATAGTATGTTGTACCTCGTTTCCCTCCTTTAGGGAACCATAGTTATAGTCATAACGTTACGCTACAGTCATAACGCTACGCTACAGTCATAACGCTACGCTACAGTCATAATGCTACGCTACAGTCATAACGTTATGCTACAGTCATAACGCTACGCTACAGTCATAACGCTACGCTACAGTCATAACGTTATGCTACAGTCATAACGCTACGCTACAGTCATAACGCTACGCTACAGTCATAACGCTACGCTACAGTCATAACGCTACGCTCCCTTGCTGTAGCTCTTGTCTATCTATCTAGTTGCTCTGAGTAGAGTGTAGTGTAGTGGTAGAAGTAGAGTGGTCCCAGGTTTGTTTTTTCTGAAGTGCGTGTGTGTGTGTGAGCGCCTACAAGTGTGTTAGGGATGTGCATCTTTCCCTTTCAAGACGATTCGATACAACTCTAGATACCTGGGCTCTGATACAATACATTCAATGCGATACGATTCGATACACTAACATTCATTTTCCATTCTACATGAAAACCTGCTGCTGATGGAGCTCATGAGCTGGGCCTCTCTGAGCTGGGCCTCTCTGAGCCGGGCCTCTCTGAGCCGGGCCTGTCTGAGCTGAGCCTCTCTGAGCTGGATCTGTCTGAGCTGGGCCTCTCTGAGCTGGGCCTCTCTGAGCTGGATCTGTCTGAGCTGGGCCTCTCTGAGCTGGATCTGTCTGAGCTGGGCCTCTCTGAGCTGGGCCTCTCTGAGCTGGGCCTCTCTGAGCTGGGCCTCTCTGAGCTGGGCCTCTCTGAGTTGGCTCTGTCTGAGCTGACTTCTGTCTGTGTGTGTGTGTGTGTACTTGTAAATAATGTATGTCTATGGTGTATGTACTATGTGGGCACCTGAGTTGAGCCATAAGGGAGAATAGGCATCTACCATCTCATTACCACTATCATATTAGGGGGCAATGTAGCCTGTTTTTTGTCCCTCCGCTTTGGTTCTGAAATCACCATCACCCACAAATGAACTTGTCATTTTTGCAGATTGTGTTTGAGCTACTAATGTATCAATATTTATAATTTACAAATTAGCTATGACATAGCCAATGAATATATAGCACATCTATAAAGGATTTCACCCCATCTCTAAATCGGATGTTGGATGTTTTTATGGAGTTCTTGTTTTCTCCTCCCGCTTCGGCCATGCAGTGCACCTTGCAAAAATGTTTGCTGTCCTCGTTATGAAATGATCAACTTTATCCTGTATATCTGAAAATGACCATATTGAATTTGTTATTCAATGTATTTCTATGGGCTAATAGCAGAAAGGTCAAATTCAGTGTTTCATCAAACACTTTTTTAAATACTTTTTTTTATACCTAAAGGGGTTCTAAAATTCTAAATCAAATAGTTAAATGATCCTTGGTTTGACAATCTTAAAACAATTCCATATGTTAGGATTCTCTGTGACATCCTATCAAGTGCACACCATTGCTTGCCGCCATTTTGTATTTGCATCATCACTCACCCTTTCATTCCAGACAGGAAATCATCCCTCTCTCCTGTTGCTATACCACTCTATAATAGAATTTCTAGAATCTAGAAGTACAGTATTCTAGAAGCTGAATTACATTTGTCACCTCTCTCCAACACCTTTCTCCATTTTAACATTGGTATTGTCTCTTCCCCCTCTTTCTCTTCATCTCTTCCGCTCTCTGTCACCTGATCCTATCCCTCCCATCTCTCGTGTCATGCAATAACCCTGTTTTTATCCATCAAACTAATGTTGTGCCTCTATGAGCTTTTAACCAATCAATGCTGAGCTTTTTGGCTGTATGTATAACTTAGATTCGAATAAAGTGTCTTTCTCTAGATATCAAGTAGGTTTGATGTTTATATTTGCCTTCCATCTCCATGCCCCCCCCCTCACTCTCTTTGTCGTTCTTCATCCCTCTTTCTTCCTCGGATCACCACTTCCTCTCTCCTGACATTATATTTTGTTTCTTCACCCCTATCCTCTGTCTCCATGGTGATGATGGCAGGGTTTTATGGTCTGGATGAGTCTGACCTGGACAAGGTGTTCCGGCTCCCCACCAGCACCTTCATCGGGGGCAGCGAGAGCGTTCTGCCCCTCAGAGAGATCATAAGCCGCCTCGAGGTAAAGTAGATCCGCCGCATCGTATACAACACACACTTAGTCATTACTAATAAAAATAGTATGCACACACACACGCACACACACTGACCTCACCTCTCTTTTCCTGTCCTGTAGATGGCATACTGTCAGTCTATTGGGGTAGAGTTCATGTTCATTAATGACCTGGAGCAGTGCCAGTGGATCAGACAGAAGTTTGAGAGGCCAGGTGTCATGCAATTTACCCTGGAGGAGAAGAGGACCTTGCTGACCAGAATGGTTCGATCCACCAAGTATGTCTGTGTGTCTGTCTGTGTGTCTGTAAGTATGGTCATATGACACAAAAATAGAGGTCTTTGGCCACGCACACCAGTGGTGGGTTTGGCCTTCAAAAGAACAATGCAAATGCTGAAAATACCTCTTGCCTACTGTAAAATAATGGTGGTGCATCTTTGATATTATGGGGCTATTTTGCTTCCACTGGTCCTGGGGCCCTTGTTAAGGTCAACGGCATCATGAGCTTTACCCAGTACCAGGACATTTTAGCCAGAAACCTGGTTGCCTCTGCCATGAGGCTAAAACTTGGCCGCAAGTGGATCTTCCAGCAAGACAATAACCCCCCACACACATCAACATCCACAAAGAAATGGTTACTTGACCACAAAATCAACATTTTGCAATGGTCATCTCTGTATTCTCTGGACTTGAACCCCATTTAAAACCTGTGGTTTGAATTGAAGAGGGCAGTCCATAAGCGCAGACAAAGGTTATCAAGGATTGATTATGTATGGCGGAATGGTCTATTGTTTAAAAAAAAAGTTATGTAACCTTCATTTAACTAGGCAAGTCAGATAAGAACAAATTCTTATTTACAATGACGGCCTACCCCGGTCAAACCCGGACGATGCTGGGCCAATTGTGCGCCGCCCCAAGGGACTCCCAATCACGGCCCGTTGTGATACAGCCTGGAATCAAACCAGGGTCTGTAGTGATACCTCTAGCACTGAGATGCAGTGCCTTAGACCGCTGCACCACTCTGGAGCCCCTAAGATTCCTCCCAATGTGTTCCCCAATTTCATAAAACATTTTCGAAAATGTCTTAGTGTCGTTATCCTCGCAAGAGGGTGATGGAGTATTGAAAACAGGGGATCCAATCATTTTGACCTTCATCATTTTGAGATTTTTTATTATTACTTGTCAAACAAAATCTATTTTTCTGAGCAATTGTATTAGTATAAAAGAATATAATTTTTATGTATTTTTTACATACAATATAGATCAGTATTTGTATTATTTTATAGTCTTTTTTGCTCTTTGTCAAGGGATCCAATAATTCTGGACTTCACTGTATAACTCTATGACTGAATTCTGGACTGGGTAAAATGAGGAGTGGGCGGGGCCTAACCTTGTATGACTTCCTTTTTCCTGTTGGTCAGGTTCGAGGAGTTCCTCCAGAGGAAGTGGTCATCAGAGAAGCGTTTTGGTCTGGAGGGCTGTGAGTCTCTCATCCCGGCCCTGAAGACCATCATCGACAAGTCCAGCATGAACGGAGTAGAGAGCATCATCATGGGCATGCCCCACAGGTACTGTTACCATGGAAACACCAATCACAGGCTGCTCCACACGTAGCGTAGCTACGGTAGTACTAGACACCGGTCTCAACATACTGTTGTAGCTCTCCTGGTTGCTGGGATCCCGGGAATATTCACAGTTTCCATTACAACTACTTACATGCTGTTTAACATGTTCTTTACTGGAAAACTCAGACTGTTCATTAGACTTGTAACATTTACTATACAGTACATGAAAGCTAAAAGTTTATCCTAGTTTCTCTCTCTCCAGGGGGAGGTTGAATGTGTTGGCCAATGTGATCCGTAAGGAGCTGGATCAGATCTTCTGTCAGTTTGACTCCAAGCTGGAAGCTGCTGATGAGGTAAATTACACAGCCAGTACAGAGCATACACATGGTTAGCAGATGTTATTGGTCACATACACATGGTTAGCAGATGTTATTGGTCACATACACATGGTTAGCAGATGTTATTGGTCACATACACATGGTTAGCAGATGTTATTGGTCACATACACATGGTTAGCAGATGTTATTGGTCACATACACATGGTTAGAAGATGTTATTGGTCACATACACATGGTTAGCAGATGTTATTGGTCACATACACATGGTTAGCAGATGTTATTGGTCACATACACATGGTTAGCAGATGTTATTGGTCACATACACATGGTTAGCAGATGTTATTGGTCACATACACATGGTTAGCAGATGTTATTGGTCACATACACATGGTTAGCAGATGTTATTGGTCACATACACATGGTTAGCAGATGTTATTGGTCACATACACATGGTTAGCAGATGTTATTGGTCACATACACATGGTTAGCAGATGTTATTGGTCACATACACATGGTTAGCAGATGTTATTGGTCACATACACATGGTTAGAAGATGTTATTGGTCACATACACATGGTTAGCAGATGTTATTGGTCACATACACATGGTTAGCAGATGTTATTGGTCACATACACATGGTTAGCAGATGTTATTGGTCACATACACATGGTTAGAAGATGTTATAGGTCACATACACATGGTTAGCAGATGTTATTGGTCACATACACATGGTTAGCAGATGTTATTGGTCACATACACATGGTTAGCAGATGTTATTGGTCACATACACATGGTTAGCAGATGTTATTGGTCACATACACATGGTTAGCAGATGTTATTGGTCACATACACATGGTTAGCAGATGTTATTGGTCACATACACATGGTTAGCAGATGTTATTGGTCACATCCACATGGTTAGCAGATGTTATTGGTCGCATACACATGGTTAGCAGATGTTATTGGTCACATACACATGGTTAGCAGATGTTATTGGTCGCATACACATGGTTAGCAGATGTTAATGTGAGTGTAGTGAAATGCTTGTGCTTCTAATTCCGACCATGCAGTAATATCCAACAAGTAATCTAACCTAACAATTTCACAACTACCTTTTACACACAAGTGTAAAGGAATGAATAAGAATATGTACATAAAAATATATGAATGAGTGATGACCGTACAGCATAGGCAAGATGCAGTAGATGGTATAGAGTACAGTATATACATATGAGATGAGTAATGTAGGGTATGTAAACATTATATAAAGTGGCATTGTTTCAAGTGGCTAGTGATACATTTATTACATCAAGATGGCAAGATGCAGTAGATGGTATAGAGTACAGTACGGGGGGGACATGATGTCCATTGGTGCCCTAAAGATAACAACCCAGGTGAAGAATGGAAACTCTCCTGGTAACACAATGGAAACCCTCCCTGTGACACAATGGAAACCCTCCTGGTAACACAATGTAGAAACCCTCCTGGTGACACAATAGAAACCCTCCTGGTGACACAATGGAAACCCTCCTGGTGACACAATGTGGAAACCCTCCTGGTGACACAATGTGGAAACTCTCCTGGTGACACAATGGAAACCCTCCTGGTGACACAATGTGGAAACCCTCCTGGTGACACAATGTGGAAACCCTCCTGGTGACACAATGTGGAAACTCTCATGGTGACACAATGTGGAAACTCTCATGGTGACACAATGTGGAAACTCTCATGGTGACACAATGTGGAAACTCTGCTGGTGACACAATGTGGAAACTCTGCTGGTGACACAATGTGGAAACTCTGATGGTGACAAAATGTAGAAATTCTCCTGGTGACACAATGGAAACCCTCCTGGTGACACAATAGAAACCCTCCTGGTGACACAATGTGGAAACCCTCCTGGTGACACAATGTGGAAACTCTCATGGTGACACAATGTGGAAACCCTCCTGGTGACACAATGTGGAAACCCTCCTGGTGACACAATGTGGAAACTCTCCTGGTGACACAATGTGGAAACTCTCCTGGTGACACAATGTGGAAACTCTCATGGTGACACAATGTGGAAACCCTCCTGGTGACACAATATAAACTCTCCTGGTGACACAATGTGGAAACTCTGCTGGTGACACAATGTGGAAACTCTGATGGTGACAAAATGTAGAAACTCTCTTGGTGACACAATGTGGAAACCCTCCTGGTAACACAATGGAAACTCTCCTGGTGACACAATGGAAACTCCTGGTGACACAATGTGGAAACTCTCCTGGTGACACAATAGAAACCCTCCTGGTGACACAATGTGGAAACTCTCATGGTGACACAATGTGGAAACTCTCCTGGTGACACAATGTGGAAACCCTCCTGGTGACACAATGTGGAAACCCTCCTGGTGACACAATGTAGAAACCCTCCTGGTGACACAATGTAGAAACCCTCCTGGTGACACAATAGAAACCCTCCTGGTGACACAATGTGGAAACTCTCCTGGTGACACAATGTGTAAACTCTCCTGGTGACACAATGTGGAAACTCTCCTGGTGACACAATGTGGAAACTCTCCTGGTGACACAATGTGGAAACTCTCCTGGTGACACAATGGAAACTCTCCTGGTGACACAATGTGGAAACTCTGCTGGTGACACAATGTGGAAACCCTCCTGGTGACACAATGGAAACTCTCCTGGTGACACAATGTGGAAACTCTCCTGGTGACACAATGGAAACCCTCCTGGTGACACAATGTGGAAACTCTCCTGGTGACACAATGTGGAAACTCTCCTGGTGACACAATGTGGAAACTCTCCTGGTAACACAATGTAGAAACTCTCCTGGTGACACAATGTGGAAACTCTCCTGGTGACACAATGTGGAAACTCTCCTGGTGACACAATGTGGAAACCCTCCTGGTGACACAATGTGGAAACCCTTCTGGTGACACAATAGAAACCCTCCTGGTGACACAATAGAAGCTCTCCTGGTAACACAATGTGGAAACTCTCCTGGTGACACAATGTGGAAACCCTCCTGGTGACACAATAGAAACCCTCCTGGTAAGACAATAGAAACCCTCCTGGTGACACAATAGAAACCCTCCTGGTGACACAATAGAAACCCTCCTGGTGACACAATGTGGAAACTCTCCTGGTAACACAGTGTAGAAACCCTCCTGGTGACACAATATAAACCCTCCTGGTAACACAATAGAAACCCTCCTGGTGACACAATGTAGAAACCCTCCTGGTAAGACAATAGAAACCCTCCTGGTGACACAATAGAAACCCTCCTGGTGACACAATGGAAACCCTCCTGGTGACACAATGTAGAAACCCTCCTGGTAAGACAATAGAAACCCTCCTGGTGACACAATAGAAACCCTCCTGGTGACACAATGGAAACCCTCCTGGTGACACAATGTGGAAACTCTCCTGGTGACACAATGTGGAAACTCTCCTGGTGACACAATGTGGAAACCCTCCTGGTGACACAATAGAAACCCTCCTGGTGACACAATGTGGAAACTTTCATGGTGACACAATGTGGAAACTCTCCTGGTGACACAATGTAGAAACCCTCCTGGTGACACAATGTGGAAACCCTCCTGGTGACACAATGTGGAAACTCTCCAGGTGACACAATATAAACCCTCCTGGTGACACAATAGAAACCCTCCTGGTGACACAATAGAAACCCTCCTGGTAACACAATAGAAACCCTCCTGGTGACACAATATAAACCCTCCTGGTGACACAATAGAAACCCTCCTGGTGACACAATAGAAACCGTCCTGGTGACACAATAGAAACCCTCCTGGTGACACAATGTGGAAACTCCAGGTAACAAAATGTGGAAAGTGAATAACATGGAAAAAGTCCTATCAGAAGCTAAAGAAAATGAAAAATTTTTACTCATACAATTCACCTCCATTTCACTTCTGAACATGCCCTTTCTTTATCTCTCTCTATCAGGGTTCTGGAGATGTGAAGTACCATTTGGGGATGTGGCACCGTAGGATCAACCGGGTCACTGATAGGAACATCACGCTGTCACTCATGGCTAACCCCTCCCACCTGGAGGCTGTGGACCCCGTGGTGCAGGGCAAGACCAAGGCTGAGCAGTTCTACTGTGGAGACACAGAGGGAAAAAGAGTATGTACACACACACACACACACACACACACACACACACACACACATGCACACAAACACCGTTTTTTTTCTGCGTGTGTGTTTGCATTTATATTTCTGTGTGTGTGTTCCAGGTGATGTCCATCCTGATCCATGGTGATGCAGCGTTTGCAGGCCAGGGGGTTGTCTACGAGACCTTCCACCTCTCTGACCTGCCCTCCTACACTACCCACGGCACTGTCCATGTAGTGGTCAACAACCAGGTAACACATCCTGCAACACTACACACAGCACTGTCCATGTGGTGGTCAACAACCAGGTAACACATCCTGCAACACTACACACAGCACTGTCCATATGGTGGTCAACAACCAGGTAACACATCCTGCAACACTACACACGGCACTATCCATGTAGTGGTCAACAACCAGGTAACACATCCTGCAACACTACACACGGCACTGTCCATGTAGTGGTCAACAACCAGGTAACACATCCTGCAACACTACACACGGCACTGTCCATGTAGTGGTCAACAACCAGGTAACACATCCTGCAACACTACACACGGCACTGTCCATGTAGTGGTCAACAACCAGGTAACACATCCTGCAACACTACACACGGCACTGTCCATGTAGTGGTCAACAACCAGGTAATACATTCTGCAACACTACACACGGCACTGTCCATGTAGTGGTCAACAACCAGGTAACACATCCTGCAACACTACACACGGCACTGTCCATGTAGTGGTCAACAACCAGGTAACACATCCTGCAACACTACACACGGCACTGTCCATGTAGTGGTCAACAACCAGGTAACACATCCTGCAACACTACACACGGCACTGTCCATGTAGTGGTCAACAACCAGGTAACACATCCTGCAACACTACACACAGCACTGTCCATATGGTGGTCAACAACCAGGTAACACATCCTGCAACACTACACACAGCACTGTCCATGTGGTGGTCAACAACCAGGTAACACATCCTGCAACACTACACACAGCACTGTCCATGTAGTGGTCAACAACCAGGTAACACATCCTGCAACACTACACACAGCACTGTCCATGTGGTGGTCAACAACCAGGTAACACATCCTGCAACACTACACACGGCACTGTCCATGTGGTGGTCAACAACCAGGTAACACATCCTGCAACACTACACACGGCACTGTCCATGTGGTGGTCAACAACCAGGTAACACATCCTGCAACACTACACACGACACTGTCCATATGGTGGTCAACAACCAGGTAACACATCCTGCAACACTATACACAGCACTGTCCATGTGGTGGTCAACAACCAGGTAACACATCCTGCAACACTACACACGGCACTGCCCATGTAGTGGTCAACAACCAGGTAACACATCCTGCAACACTACACACGGCACTGTCCATGTAGTGGTCAACAACCAGGTAACACATTCTGCAACACTACACACAGCACTGTCCATGTAGTGGTCAACAACCAGGTAACACATCCTGCAACACTACACACGGCACTGTCCATGTGGTGGTCAACAACCAGGTAACACATCCTGCAACACTACACACAGCACTGCCCATGTGGTGGTCAACAACCAGGTAACACATCCTGCAACACTACACACAGCACTGTCCATGTGGTGGTCAACAACCAGGTAACACATCCTGCAACACTACACACGGCACTGTCCATGTGGTGGTCAACAACCAGGTAACACATCCTGCAACACTACACACGGCACTGTCCAAGTTCTTCTGACACAGCACAGAAAAAAAAAAATGGTATGAAATGTCTGCATTCACTACTGTAAGTCGCTCTGGATAAGAGCGTCTGCTAAATGACTAAAATGTAAATGTAAAATGTTCTGACGATCTTCATTTGGTGTATTGTGTCACTGACTCTTGACAAATCCTGATTTTGTGGAGGTGATGCTTAAAGTAGAGGGGGAGTTTTACTGGACATTTGGGGCATTTCTGTCGTGGGGAGGGGCTTACTTCCGTAAATAGAGTTAGCTAGTGTACACAACATTTGGTTCTGGGATTAACTACCAGGTAACAAACATACTTTAACTGCCCTATGAATGGCCTGTTGTTCTCTGTACCCTACACATACATACACACACACACACAAAACTTCCTACATCACTGTCACATTCACAGAAGAACCCCATTACATGCCCGCTCCCCCCACCCACACACCCTCTAACCATCTGTCTCTCTTCCCTGTAGATTGGTTTCACCACCGACCCCAGGGTGGCGAGGTCATCATCCTACCCTACAGACGTGGCCAAGGTGGTCAATGCCCCCATCTTCCACGTCAATGCTGATGACCCCGAGGCCGTCATGTATGTGTGTAACGTCGCCGCCGAGTGGAGAGCCACCTTTCACAAGGATGTGGTGGTAGACTTGGTGAGTGTGTTCCCTGATCAGGGTGGTGTTCATTAGGCAAACGGAAGAGCACTGACAAACACGGTTTTCGTTGTTTGTTTACCTCTTAAGAATTGCCTCTTAATTTACCTCTTAAGAATTGCCTCCCTCTGGTGGTCAGCTGCATCATTACATCAATTTATATCACTTCACCTTTATATCAAAGGGGCGTTCCTTAGAAAAACATTTATCCAGCTCGACTGCTTCTCAGCACAGACATGGCAAAACAATAGCGGAATTTGTCTCGAGCAGGTGGATCTAAATACAGAACTTTCATAGCTCTACGATAAAGAATGCAACCTAAACACTTCCTTAAACCTAAAATAAGTAATTTTGTGTATAAGTGAAACATTTGTTTTAAATCGGAGCCCTTTACATAGCCCTTCTTCCCTTGTCTATAGGACGGATGCAAGCTGTTTAAATGGCCCAAATGTTGACTTAGATGTTCACAAATGTAACAGATTTTGACTATCACTAATGTCATGATATGTTTGGTAAAGTAATAAAGAAGGTGAAATATTTTGGGTAGATGTTCCTAAAACCGATAACTATATATGGACATAAAGTATGAAAAGGCTTATTCATTCACAAACAATATTTAATTTTTTCATATCATCATATTTGTATGTGTTTTATTACTTTTATTGTGTACTAGATTGTATGGGTTGAAAGTGTTTTTCTCTCAGACATAAACAATTCCAGGTGAAAGCCAAAGGTCATAGCTTTCTAGGGGGAAACACTACTACATGAATAAAATATTGCCCTCTTGCTAGATTGATGACTAAAGCCATAGCGAAACAGTGCAAAACGCCTGTCAGCACTTAATAACGTTTTCTGTCGCGTGCCCCACTGACCGTCACCAAGGTGTGTTGCTATAGCGTAATGGTCTTAATCAGATGAATGCGCGAATGTTAACACACCCTTCTGATCTCTGTGTGTGTGTGTGTGTGTGTGTGTGTGTGTGTGTGTGTGTGTGTGTGTGTGTGTACCCTCCAGGTGTGTTACAGGCGTAACGGCCACAATGAGATGGACGAGCCCATGTTCACTCAGCCTCTGATGTACAAGCAGATCAAGAAGCAGAAAGGAGTCCTCCAGAAATACTCTGAGAAACTCCTAGCAGAGGGAGCAGTCAGCAGACAGGACTATGAGGTAACACATTCTGCCATTTATACTATATACCCATATATATGGCCATATAAATCATAAACAACATGTTGCATGTAGGTCATTTAGCAGACTCTCTCAGAGCGACTTACAGTAATGAGTGCATACATTTTCATATTTGTTCGTACTGGTCCCCTTTGGGAATCGAACCCAAAACCCTAGGCGTTGCAAGTGCCATGCTCTATCAACTGAGTCACACAACCCTTACAAACTTGTACTTAGATATTATATTCTGCCCTCTGTCTTTATATAAAATACTATCCTGAATGAATGAAATAGAATGTACTCGCTGATTGACATGAGGTGGCAAGGGGGTGTTGTTGTGTAGAACTTCATCCAACATTAAATGGACATTAACCCTTCCCATCTGGTGTTGTTGTGTAGAACTTCATCCAACATTAAATGGACATTAACCCTTCCCATCTGGTGTTGTTGTGTAGAACTTCATCCAACATTAAATGGACATTAACCCTTCCCATCTGGTGTTGTTGTGTAGAACTTCATCCAACATTAAATGGACATTAACCCTTCCCATCTGGTGTTGTTGTGTAGAACTTCATCCAACATTAAATGGACATTAACCCTTCCCATCTGGTGTTGTTGAGTAGAACTTCATCCAACATTAAATGGACATTAACCCTTCCCATCTGGTGTTGTTGTGTATAACTTCATCCAACATTAAATGGACATTAACCCTTCCCGTCTGGTGTTGTTGTGTAGAACTTCATCCAACATTAAATGGACATTAACCCTTCCCGTCTGGTGTTGTTGAGTAGAACTTCATCCAACATTAAATGGACATTAACCCTTCCCGTCTGGTGTTGTTGTGTAGAACTTCATCCAACATTAAATGGACATTAACCCTTCCCGTCTGGTGTTGTTGAGTAGAACTTCATCCAACATTAAATGGACATTAACCCTTCCCATCTGGTGTTGTTGAGTAAAACTTCATCCAACATTAAATGGACATTAACCCTTCCCGTCTGGTGTTGTTGTGTAGAACTTCATCCAACATTAAATGGACATTAACCCTTCCCGTCTGGTGTTGTTGTGTATAACTTCATCCAACATTAAATGGACATTAACCCTTCCCATCTGGTGTTGTTGAGTAGAACTTCATCCAACATTAAATGGACATTAACCCTTCCCGTCTGTAGGAGGAGATAGCCAAGTATGACAAGATCTGTGAGGAGGCTCACGCTCGCTCTAAAGACAAGAAGATTCTACACATCAAACACTGGCTGGACTCTCCCTGGCCCGGTCAGTGTGTGTGTGTGTGTGTGTGTGTGTGTGTGTGTGTGTGTGTGTGTGTGTGTGTGTGTGTGTGTGTGTGTGTGTGTGTGTGTGTGTGTGTGTGTGTGTGTGTGTGTGTGTGTGTGTGCGTGCATGCCTTTGTGTGTGAGAAAACCTGTGTTTTACAATATATAGTAAGTGCATATGTTAAAATCTCTAATGAGTAGACAGACACTAATGTCGTGTCTTTGGCTATGCCGGATTAAGTGATATGACATGCTAACCTATAAAATTCTTTCTCTAATTAATATTACCTGATTAAGCTAATCATGTAAATGTAATTAACTAGAAAGCCGGGGCACCACGGAAGAACGTTTATAGAGCCGTTATCTTCCGAATAAACTCTTAAAATACTTAGTAATATTTTACATCGATAGCAGTCAATATTAACCCTTATCTTATTTTCAGTCACATAATGAAAGTTGTAAATTCTTGGTTATCTTCACGAACCCTGGCTAACAAGTTGAATCAGCAATACAAAATTGGGTTTAATTATTTATTTACTAAATACCTAACTAATCACACAGAATTACAAATACACAGAATACCAATGATGTCATACAGAAAACGTCCCGGTGGACGGAACCTGGTTACACAAAGGAAAGGGGGTTGGGCTTGAATGAAAGAGCGGGAAGACTTAGGAACCACAAACAGCAGCTATGCTATCATAAATACATTATCTTATGCGTTCTAAATTACCGCCCATTTGGAAAAGGAAAATGCAATAAATATTTACTCTGAGCTGCGCTTCGGTAGATTGGTCGTAGATGCTGGCCGGGTTGGCCAACAGATCTTCCTGACCTCGAAAGAATGTCTCTGGTGGTAAATTGGATACGTGGTGGTATCTTCGTCTGTTTGTTAGACTGGATCCGTCGTCCGTCCTTTCCTAGCCCACGTCGACAGCGGCAGCTGCTAACTCAACGGCTAGGAAGTATCACTTCTGTAGTGAATAAGCTCAAAGTTCATACCAGTTCATACCATAGCTCACGCCAAGGTTGGCTTAGTTCTGTTCTTGACATGTGTCCTTCTAACGTAGAGGCTGCAGACCTCACGTACTGGAACTACTGGTTATCTTTTCATCAAAGGCTTATATAGTGGAGAGGGGGAAGGAGGTGTTTCATTGTTTATAACCCCTGTCTCTTCACAGGGTTGGGCCACTGATCGAGCAGGGCACTTTCCTTATGAAAACCCAATTCTCTCATTTGGAAGCTAAAATTACATTTAATCTCCTAACAAACAATTTCAATATCAAACATATCAATTGCATAACAATTCCATGTGACTCTGATAACTAGAGGGTGTATACTTTCTCAGGTACAGTTTATGTCGTCCTGTCATCAATCATAATGTCCCAGATAACAATGAACTGACCTCCATACTCATTACGTTATCAAGCATATTTCCAACTGGTTTTATTACCAAAATATGGTTCCTTTCCCCATTTGTTTGATGTTCCCAGACTCTCTATATTTAACAGGACAGCAGTCCTTCAGTAGGGTCAGTAAGAGAGGGGAAGGGAGAAAGGTATTTATGGGGGGGGGGGTCATAAACCTTACCCACAGGCCAACGTCATGACACTAACAACATGCATCTTTCTCTATTTCTCTCTCTCTGTGTGTGTGTGTGTGTGTGTGTGTGTGTGTGTGTGTGTGTGTGTGTGTGTGTGTGTGTGTGTGTGTAGGTTTCTTCAACGTGGACGGCCAGCCTAAGACTATGACCAGTCTGTCTACAGGCCTGCCTGAGGAGGAGCTGGTACACATAGGATACATCGCTTCATCTGTCCCTGTGGAAGACTTCACCATACACAGAGGTACTGATAAACACACACAATACCTGTGGAAGACTTCACCATACACAGAGGTACTGATAAACACACACAATACCTGTGGAAGACTTCACCATACACAGAGGTACTGATAAACACACACACACACCTGTGGAAGACTTCACCATACACAGAGGTACTGATAAACACACACAATACCTGTGGACGACTTCACCATACACAGAGGTACTGATAAACACACAATACCTGTGGAAGACTTCACCATACTGTGTGTGTGTGGTTCAGGTCTGAGTCGTATACTAAAGGGTCGTGCGGTGATGGTGGGCCAGCGTGTGTGTGACTGGGCTCTAGGAGAGTACATGGCCTTTGGCTCGCTGCTCAAGGAGGGGACACACATACGTCTCAGTGGACAGGACGTGGAGAGAGGAACCTTCAGGTATTAATGTCACCCTTAAGGACTGCCTATGTCCCTGTTATGACTATGTCGTGCGTAAGTCACTTGCTTGACAGTGTTGTGTAGTATGAGTATTCTGTAGTTAAGTGTCTTTCAGGAAACCAGGGTTACGTTCATAACTGGATGTTATGTAGGTTTAATGAACATGTAGTTCAGCAGTACTGTAACAATATGGTGGTGTGTTAACTTCTCTCGTTACCCCTCTCCCTCTCTTTTTCTTTCCTTTCTCTCTCTCTCTCCCTCCCTCCATCTCTCTCCTCTCTGTACAGTCACAGGCACCATGTCCTGCATGACCAGAAGATTGATAGGAGGATCTGTATCCCCATGAACCACGTCTCTCCTAACCAGGCTCCATACACCGTCTGTAACAGCTCTCTGTCGGAGTATGGAGTACTGGGTTAGCACAAGCACGGACGCACGGATGCACGCACAGTCTTGTTTTAATAACCTTGTGGGGACACACAATTGATTCCGATTCAAAATCCTATTTTCCCTAAACCTTACCCTCACCCTTCAACCTAACCTTAACCCTTACCCTAACCCTAAACCTTACCCTCACCCTTCAACCTAACCTTAACCCTTACCCTAACCCTAAACCTTACCCTCACCCTTCAACCTAACCTTAACCCTTACCCTAACCCTAAACCTTACCCTCACCCTTCAACCTAACCTTAACCCTTACCCTAACCCTAAACCTTACCCTCACCCTTCAACCTAACCTTAACCCTTACCCTAACCCTAAACCTTACCCTCACCCTTCAACCTAACCTTAACCCTTACCCTATAACCTTAAACCTAACCTTTATCATAACCCTATAACCTTAAGCCTAACCTTTATCCTAACCCTATAACCTTAAACCTAACCTTTATCCTAACCCTATAACCTTAAACCTTACCCTATAACCTTAAACCTTACCCTAACCCTATAACCTTAAACCTAACCCTATAACCTTAAACCTAACCCTATAACCTCAAACCTAACCCTTACCCTATAGCCTTAAACCTAACCCTTACCCTATAACCTTAAACCTAACCCTATAACCTTAAACCTAACCCTAACTTCTAACCTTTAACCCTTATTCTAACCCTGACACTAATTCTAACCCTATAACCCCTAGAAATATACTTTTTTCTTGTGAGGACTGGCAAAATGTGTCCAGTAAACATTTTTGTTTACTATTCTTATGGGAATTCCACAAGTATAGTTAAACATGTACGTACATACAGTATATGCACACATTCATATACATACAGATGCAGTCTATTATTATACGCATTACACCACAGCATGCCACAGCATTATGGGGGGTTGTCTGGCCACAGCATTATGGGGGGTTGTCTGGCCACAGCATTATGGGGGGTTGTCTGGCCACAGCATTATGGGGGGTTGTCTGGCCACAGCATTATGGGGGGTTGTCTGGCCACAGCATTATGGGGGGTTGTCTGGCCACAGCATTATGGGGGGGTTGTCTGGCCACAGCATTATGGGGGGGGTTGTCTGGCCACAGCATTATGGGGTGGTTGTCTGGCCACAGCATTATGTGGGGTTGTCTGGCCACAGCATTATGGGGGGTTGTCTGGCCACAGCATTATGTGGGGTTGTCTGGCCACAGCATTATGTGGGGTTGTCTGGCCACAGCATTATGTGGGGTTGTCTGGCCACAGCATTATGGGGTGGTTGTCTGGCCACAGCATTATGGGGGGTTGTCTGGCCACAGCATTATGGGGGGTTGTCTGGCCACAGCATTATGGGGGGTTGTCTGGCCACAGCATTATGTGGGGTTGTCTGGCCACAGCATTATGGGGGGTTGTCTGGCCACAGCATTATGGGGGGGTGTCTGGCCACAGCATTATGGGGGGGTTGTCTGGCCACAGCATTATGGGGGGTTGTCTGGCCACAGCATTATGGGGGGGGTTGTCTGGCCACAGCATTATGGGGGGGGTTGTCTGGCCACAGCATTATGGGGTGGTTGTCTGGCCACAGCAATTAGTGGGTGGTTGTCTGGCCACAGCATTATGGGGTGGTTGTCTGGCCACAGCATTATGGGGGGTTGTCTGGCCACAGCATTATGGGGTGGTTGTCTGGCCACAGCATTATGTGCCGTGGGGTTGTCTGGCCACAGCATTATGGGGGGTTGTCTGGCCACAGCATTATGGGGGGTTGTCTGGCCACAGCATTATGGGGGGGTTGTCTGGCCACAGCATTATGGGGGGTTGTCTGGCCACAGCATTATGGGGGGGTTGTCTGGCCACAGCATTATGGGGGGGTTGTCTGGCCACAGCATCATGGGGGGGTTGTCTGGCCACAGCATCATGGGGGGGGTTGTCTGGCCACAGCATCATGGGGGGGGGGGTTGTCTGGCCACAGCATCATGGGGGGGTGTTGTCTGGCCACAGCATTATGGGGGGTTGTCTGGCAACAGCATTATGGGGGGGTTGTCTGGCCACAGCATTATAGGGGGTTGTCTGGCCACACCATGCCACAGCATTATGGGGGGTTGTCTGGCCACAGCATCATGGGGGGGGGGGGTTGTCTGGCCACAGCATCATGGGGGGGTTGTCTGGCCGCAGCATCATGGGGGGGGTTGTCTGGCCACAGCATTATGGGGGGTTGTCTGGCCACAGCATGCCACAGCATTATGGGGGTTGTCTGGCCACAGCATCATGGGGGGGTTGTCTGGCCACAGCATTATGGGGGGTTGTCTGGCCACAGCATTATGTGGGGTTGTCTGGCCACAGCATGCCACAGCATTATGGGGGGTTGCCTGGCCACAGCATTATGGGGGGTTGTCTGGCCACAGCATGCCACAGCATTATGGGGGTTGTCTGGGCACAGCATTATGGGGGGGGGTTGTCTGTTTTGTTAGTTTATACCCTCGTTCCTTCTGACCTGAACAACCCCTCTCTCTCTCTCTTTGTCCCTCTGTCTCTGTCCCTCTGCCTCTCTGCCGCTGCCCCCCTCTCTCTCTCTGACTCTGCCCCCCTCTCTCTCTCTCTCTCTGACTCTGCCCCCCCTCTCTCTCTCTCTCTCTGACTCTGCCCCCCTCTCTCTCTCTGACTCTGCCCCCCTCTCTCTCTGACTCTGCCCCTCTCTCTCTCTCTGACTCTGCCCCCCTCTCTCTCTCTCTGACTCTGCCCCCCTCTCTCTCTCTGACTCTGCCCCCCTCTCTCTCTCTCTGACTCTGCCCCCCTCTCTCTCTCTCTGACTCTGCCCCCCCTCTCTCTCTCTGACCCCCCCCCTCTCTGACTCTGCCCCCTCCTCTCTCTGACTCTGCCGCCCCTCTCTCTCTGACTCTGCCGCCCCTCTCTCTCTGACTCTGCCCCCCTCTCTCTCTCTGACTCTGCCCCCCTCTCTCTCTCTCTGACTCTGCCCCCTCTCTCTCTCTGACTCTGCCCCCTCCCTCTCTCTCTGACTCTGCCCCCCTCTCTCTCTCTGACTCTGCCCCCCTCTCTCTGACTCTGCCGCCCCTCTCTCTCTGACTCTGCCGCCCCTCTCTCTCTGACTCTGCCGCCCCTCTCTCTCTGACTCTGCCGCCCCTCTCTCTCTGACTCTGCCGCCCCTCTCTCTCTGACTCTGCCCCTCTCTCTCTCTCTGACTCTGCCCCCTCTCTCTCTCTCTGACTCTGCCCCTCTCTCTCTCTCTGACTCTGCCCCCTCTCTCTCTACTCTGCCCTCTCTCTCTCTCTGACTCTGCCCCTCTCTCTCTACTCTGACTCTGCCCCTCTCTCTCTCTCTGACTCTGCCCCTCTCTCTCTCTCTGACTCTGCCCCCCTCTCTCTCTCTCTCTGACTCTGCCCCTCTCTCTCTCTCTGACTCTGCCCCTCTCTCTCTCTCTGACTCTGCCCCTCTCTCTCTCTCTGACTCTGCCCCTCTCTCTCTCTCTGACTCTGCCCCTCTCTCTCTCTCTGACTCTGCCCCTCTCTCTCTCTCTGACTCTGCCCCTCTCTCTCTCTCTGACTCTGCCCCAATCTCTCTCTCTGACTCTGCCCCAATCTCTCTGACTCTGCCCCAATCTCTCTGACTCTGCCCCTCTCTCCCTTTATCTCTAGGATTTGAGCTGGGTTTTGCTATGGCCAGTCCCAATGCATTGGTTCTATGGGAGGCCCAGTTTGGAGACTTCCACAACACAGCCCAGTGTATTATAGACCAGTTCATCTGCCCAGGACAGGCCAAGTGGGTCAGACAGAACGGAATAGTCCTGCTGCTGCCCCACGGCATGGAGGGAATGGTAGGGACTACTAGATATGGGCTTGTCTGTCTGCCTGTCTGCCTGCCTGTCTGTCTGTCTGCCTGTCTGTCTGTCTGTCTGTCTGTCTGTCTGCCTGTCTGCCTGCCATAGTTACTGAGAACGGAATAGTACTGCAGCTCCTATCGCTTTATCTCTGTTTCTCTAAATGTCGGTGTCCGTTTGGGAAAAAATCTGTTGACACAAATGGTCGATAAACGACATATCCCATGATTCTTCACTCAGGGACCAGAGCACTCCTCAGCCCGACCAGAGAGGTTCCTGCAGATGTGTAACGAAGACCCAGATACCTACCCTGTAAGTGTGTATGTGTATGTCAGAGACAGCGAGAGAGAGGGTGTCTCTAAACTTGTGAGTTTATGACCTGTCCCGTCTATAGATATTCTCTGCTGAGGAGTTTGCAGTGCGTCAGCTCTATGACTGTAACTGGATCATAGTCAACTGCTCTACTCCAGCTAACTACTTCCACGTCCTCCGTAGACAAATACTACAGCCCTTCAGGAAGCCTGTGAGTGTCAGACGCACGCACGCACGCACGCACACTCTGCCTCACATACTTTGTACACAGACGCTTCATACCAATATTGCTCTCTCACTAACCTCTCCTCTTTTTATTGATTCTCTCTGTCCTCCAGCTGATAGTCTTTACCCCCAAGTCTCTGCTGCGCCACCCAGAGGCCAAGTCCAGCTTTGATGACATGCTGCCAGGTGAGAGATGGAGGGATGGAAGGATGGAGGGAGAGAGTGGGAGATGAGTGAGGCTCATTGGGTTTTGAGGAGGCGAGGAGAGTGGATGTGAGGACTCAAGGAAAGATGATTTGAGAAAGAGCCACAGTGTCTCTGACGTGTGTGTGTTTCAGGTACCCACTTCCAGCGTCTGATCCCAGACAGTGGCCCTGTGTGTGAGAAGCCAGAGGGGGTGAAGAGGATTGTGTTCTGTACTGGGAAGGTCTACTATGAACTGACCCGAGAACGCAACAACAGAGGCAATGATGATACTGTGGCCATTACACGCATAGAGCAGGTACACACACACACACACACACACACACACACACACACACACACACACACACACACACACACACACACACACACACACACACACACACACACACACACTTCCAATCTCACTTCTCTCTCCATCCCTCTCTCTTCCTCCAGCTCTCTCCATTTCCGTTTGACCAGGTGAAAGTGGAGACAGATCGTTATCCTAACGCTGACCTGGTATGGTGCCAGGAAGAACACAAGAACCAGGGTTACTATGACTATGTCAAACCCCGCCTACGAACCACCGTTGACCGCACCCGCCCCGTTTGGTACAACCCACCCTCCTTCACTCATACCTGCTCTGGGAAAGAGATCATTGAATGATTTGATGAAACGCAGGGGGAATAGACTTGTGTTTTGTATGAATTGTGTGCTTCATTCTTTTGTGTGTATGTGTAGGTATGCTGGTCGTGGGCCAGCAGCAGCTCCAGCTACGGGGAACAAAGCAGCTCACCTGGTGGAATTACAACGCTTCCTAGATACAGCTTTTAACCTGGACGCATTTACTGAACAGTCCTAACACACTTATACACTACACCCTAACCCCTAAACTTGTAAACCCTATACCCTACACCTTAACCTTACCTCACCTGGTGGAGTTACAACGCTTCCTAGATACAGCTTTTAACCTGGACGCATTTACTGAACAGTCCTAACACACTTATACACTACACCCTAACCCCTAAACTTGTAAACCCTATACCCTACACCTTAACCTTACCTCACCTGGTGGAGTTACAACACTTCCTAGATACAGCTTTTAACCTGGACACTTACACTTGAAAGTCTTCGAAGACTGATACCCTACACCCAATGTCCTCTTATACCCTAGGCTTACACTCCACTCTACCTGCTGGAGTTATACGCTTTTTAACTGGATGCATACACTTGAAAGTCTTAGCACACTGATATCCTAACCCCTAGACCCTGGGCTACACCCCACCCTTACCTCATTCTGCTGAAGTTACACCGCTTTTTAGTCAGGTTTTCACCTGGATGCATACATTTGAGTTTTAGCTCACTTAAACACTACACCCTAACCCCTACCCTTATCCCTAAACCAGCATACACTGGATCACCTTAACATACTTCCTCTGAACCCTCATGTCTCTGGATTATTTCTATGAACCGTCTGCTATGGAAGACTTTAGATTCCTGCGATACGCACACTGCCTGACCATAGGTCCTCTTCAACTGTTGAATCATGGGGGAAATGTCCATGGAGTCTGACAAACAATGGACCCATTTTATCAACCATACAAATACCCTCCATTTTCCTCTCTCTCTATCTTCTCCATCCCTCTCTTCATCTGTCTTTTCACCCACCTTCCTTTATTCTCCCCACTCATCCTCTCTCATCCCCTCCTCTTGACAAATCACTCTCCTCCTCTCTTCTCCTCCCTCTCTTCTACCTCCTGTGCCAAATGTAAACAAACTGTTAAGAGATTACTTGATGAGAAATTACTAGTATATTATTATACTATTACATTATTATACTACTATATTATATCAAACATTGTATAAGATACAGTAGTAACTTATGAAGAGACAAGGTGAAAATGTCTACTGGTCTGGTGGGGAGCTCTTTGGGACTAAATAAAGGATTTATTTATTTTAGTATAGTGTTTTATGTTTGTCCTTTTATAATTTATTAATTCAATAAAGACATGACATTGTCTGTTTTCAACATGAGGACCTGAGAATGCTTTTCAGGAATCTAATGTAATATTTGATATTATTAATAACATATTAAAAACATATCTTGTGTGTGTCAGCACTCAGCCACAATACAGGGATCCACAATGCTCAGTTTAGTTAACCAATAAACAAAGAGTGACATCATTACTGGATTATAAGAAGAGTCACTTCTAGCTCTAAGTCAGTGTAACCTGTAATAAGATATTACATTTCATAATGTAACAAGACAGTATAGTTACCTGAAGGAAATGGATGGGATCCTTTGTGTGTGAGAGCTGCTCCAGCTCAGCATCTCTCCTCCTCAGCTCAGCTATCTCCTGCTCCAGTTGCTCCAGGAGTCCTTCAGCTCGACTCACTTCAGCCTTCTCCTGGGCTCTGATCTGCTCCTTCACCTCGGAGCGCCTTTCCTCCATGGAGCGGATCAGCTCAGTAAAGATCCTCTCACTGTCCTCCACGGCTGCATCTGCAGAACGCTGTTAGGAGAGAGAGAGGGAGAGATAGATAGAGGATAGAAGGCTCCATGTTAATCCGTCTATTTCCTCTCTAACTTGGAACCCAGACAGCCTGTTCCCTACAGTGGGACTGGAGTCTCTCTCTCAAGTGAAATGGTGCATCTCTTCTGGTCAATAATAATAATAATAATAATAATAATAATACTCACCTTAAGAGGCTCCACAGCCTGTTGGAGCTCCTTCAGCACCTTCTCTCTCTCTCCTGGACTATGTTGTTAATTGTTACCAGTCACCACAGCACACGATTGACCAGCTTGTGTTTCTTTTGTCCAGGAGTGAGGTTGGAGGTGAGTCTCACAGTAAGATACCAGACAGGACATGAGGGCTTTCTGCTTTCTGGTCCCAGTGCAGAAATCACACGCCACATCTCCAGGTCCAGCATAGCTCAGAGCAGGGGGAGCAGCCTGGAGTCCTGTCTTCTTCAGTGTCTCCACCACCTCAGCCAACATGTTGTTTTTCCTCAGAGTAGGCCTTGGAGTGAAGGTCTGGTTGCACTGAGGACAGCTGTAGATGCCCTGGTCATCCTGATCCCAGTAGCTCTCAATACAGCTTCTACAGTAACTGTGTCCACAGGGAGTAGCCACCGGCTCCTTCAGTAGATCCAGACAGACAGAACAACAGAACTGTTCCTTCTCCAGCAGAACTCCCTGCTGAGCCATTTAGACTGTTGTTGTTCACTCTCACACAGACAGACGACAGAGAGACTCAGATCAGTTTAATTTCCTCAGAAGAGAGTTTGTGGGACGGACTTCCTGGTTCTGCCAAAGGGTGTGTGTGTGTGTGTGTGTGTGTGTGTGTGCGTGCGTGCGTGCGTGCGTGCGAGACAGAGAACCAAGAGAGAGACGTATCAGTGGAGACCGGTAGGAGGAGCAATAGGAGGACTGGCTCATTGTAATGAATGGAATGGAATAGTCAAAAGTGTTTTCCATGTTTGATGTGTTTGATACCGTTCCATTTACACCGTTCCAGCCATTATAATGAGCCAGTCCTCCTATAGCTCCTCCCACCAGCCGCCACTGGCGCATGTCTGTCAGCCACAATACGCATTTTACCAATAAACAAACAGTGAAGTCACTAGATTATAAAGAGGAATTTATTCAAAATGTTTAAAGAAAAAATTATCATTTTAGAGTATTTTACAGTACACTGCATGTATATATACATAGTGTCTGGTGATGGTTAAGTTGTTGGCTATTATCAAGGGAGAAATGAAAAAGCAGGACCCCTGATTTTGCTGACATCATTTCATTAGCTTTGTTTGATCATCACATTTAGTAGTTTTGTAAATAGTTCAGTATGCAGTAGTTACAAATGTATCAGTTTGATTTAGTAACAGTGTATCAGTGAAAGACAAACACATTCATAATCAACCATTACTTGGAATTATACCATGTTTCTATCCACTGATCATTCATAGAGCCTCTCTCTGGGGTGCATCTCAATAATGTGAAAAAAGGAAAGGAGACAAGGAAAGGAAGCTCCTTTAGAGTATGGAGATGTGTCCTCACAGCTGACTCCTGGGATTCAGGGTATTCCCGATCCAATCAAACAGGTCCACATGTGTGTGAGCCAACTGTGTCACAGCACAGTAGTCAACCAGCAACTCATACAGCTCACCTGAAACAGGGGAGAGGAATCAATCAATCAAACATGATTTACACGGCCACTAGGAGGATAGGAGGTTTGACTAAACACAGTGAAGGGAAGGAGGACTTTTTTGCATAACGGCAACGTGTGGAACCGCTGTCATATAAAAAAACAGAGCCCAAGGCAAGCCCATGTTTTTTTAATCCACGTTTGATCTCTTTTCTACCCTAAGTCCGCTTTGACAGGGTGCAGGGTCTTACATTGAGAGAATCTTCATCACATCAATAGAAAATAATACCAATCTATATAAAAAAAACTGTCCCGTGTTCATATTTCACAATCTCTTCAGGCTTTTGGAGTTGCCTATATGCACTCAAGCAAAATAATAGACCTACTCTTGATTTAGGCTATATTCTTGAATGCCAAATGTTTCTGATCAGTGATAGATGAGAAAACGAATAGATGAGCTTTACTACCTACACTAATTTGCCCAGCCAGAGAATTAACCAAATATAGCCTACAGATGGAGATTCAGTTTAACAAAATCTCACTGATTCAGAAGTCAGAGGCTTTTTGTCGGGAGTAAGCCTAGGCTACTAAGCAACTGTGAGAGAAGAACAAAATAATCCAGTTATTAAGATACATAACATGCTGGCTAAATGTTGTGATCAGAGATAATAAATGAGCCAACTAGACAAGATGATCACGAGCAGCCCTCACCTCAACTTAGCTAACATTTCACAGCCTAATTGTAACCTAACCAATATCCAAACAGAGAGTCAATGAAAAGAAAAATCTGACAATAACCCGTTTTTCATCCAATCTTCATAAAGTACACTATACAAAAGTATGTAAACACTCCTTCAAATTAGTGGATTCTGCTATTTCAGCTGACAGGTGAATAAAATCGACCACCCAGCCATGCAATCTCCATAGTAAACATTGGCAGTAGAATGGCCTTACTGAATAGCTCAGTGACTTTCAACGTGGCACCTTCATAGGATGCCACTTTTCCAACAAGTCAGTTTGTCAAATTTCTGCCCTGCTAGAGCTGCCCCGGTCAACTGTAACTGATGTTATTGTGGAGTCGAAACGTCTAGGAGCAACAACGGCTCAGCCTCAAAATGATAGGCCACACAAGCTCACAGAATGGGACTGCCGAGTGCTGAAGCTGCCTCTAGAAGCAACATCAGCACAAGAACCGTTCGTCGGGAGCTTCATGAAATGGGTTTCCATGGCCGAACAGCCGCACACAAGCCTAAGATCATGTGCAATGCCAAGCGTCGGCTGGAGTGCTGTAAAGCTCGCCGCCATTGGACTCTGGAGCAGTGGAAACATTCTCTGGAGTGATGAATCCCGCTTCACCACCTGGCAATCCGACGGACTAATCTGGGTTTGGCGGATGCCAGGGGAGGAATAATGGTCTGGGTCTGTTTTTCATTGTTCGGACTAGGCTTCTTAGTTCCAGTGAAGGGAAATCTTAATGCTACAACATACAATGACATTCTAGACGATTCAGTGCTTCCAACTTTCTGGAAACAGTTTGGGGAAGGCCCTTTCCTATTTCAGCATGACAATGCCCCCGTGCACAAAGCGAGGTCCATACAGAAATGGTTTGTTGAGATCGGTGTGAAAGAACTTCACTGGCCTGCACAGAGCCCTGACCTCAACCCCATCAAACACCTTTGGGATGAATTGGTCGCAGTTTTAAATTAGAACTTGTTCTCAACTGGCTTACCTGGTTAAATAAAGGTTAAATAAACATAAAAAAATAAAAATTTGAATGCCAACTGCGAGCCAGGCCTAATCGCCCAACATCAGTGCCCGACCTAACTAATGGTCTTGTGGCTGAAAGGAAGCAAGTCCGTACAGCAATGTTCCAACATCTATTGGAAAGCCTTCCCAGAAGAGTGGAGGCTGTTATAGCAGCATAGGTGGGGACAAGCAGGTGTCCACATACTTTTGGTCATGTAGTGTACATGTTGGATAAAACAATTGTCACGACAGGCCTGATGGAAACAGAAGAGTTGTTGGTAAACTTTCCAAATGTCGACAAAACAGAATACACTAGACAAGGTGGGATCTTTTTGTGTCTAATTAAATGAATTATGCGAGAAATGTTGGTGGAAACGCTTTTATACGCAAATATTGATATAATAACCATCCTATGGAAGTAAATATGGAGTCACGCGATGACATGTGTGGTCCTCCCACTACAACTGGTCAGGAAAGCATGCAGTTTATTAGGCTACACATGAAATAAGTTATGATGAACTTCACAGTGCGGTGAAAGTGCACGGTGATGACCTTGATGCTCCTTTCCAATAAATATTGAGGGTTTTATTCTGGTGACATGATGATCGATGCTTGACTGCTGTTTGACAAAGACATATATTCTCACTGTTGTACACATTGAATTTGGTACATTAATTACTTTTTGTGTGCACTGTGTCATCAAGCACAGATTTGTATCCGCAACAAGTCCATTTGGTGGAAACACACTGGTGGGAAAATGTGCATATTTCCTTTATGCGGATTTTAGAATATTCACAAGGAAATCTGTCGCCAATTGGATGGCAACCTAGCTATTGATTGATTTCTCAAGAGTTCCATGCTTGTCTCAAAGCAGTGTGAAACAGTGCTGAAATAGATGACAACACACAGGTAGGCTAACGCTATTGGAGTTTCATTAAGCAACAATTTGATGCCTTCAATTGCATTATCCTACTTTATTCCCATATTTTCGTCATTCAGTAATATTTATTCCCACAGTAATTCTTTATGGATCCATCATGTTGTGGTTAAGAAAACAGTGCATGTGATGGGCTATGTGAAGAGATGAGTGAAGTGACATGCCAACAAAGTTTACAACTGCCAGGAGGATAGAAGCAATGGGCGCAGCCTAGCAACCATCAAGAGCTTAAAAGCGTAGTGCATGTCAATGCCACCTTGGTTTGAATACACTGAACAAAAATATAAACGCAACATGTTAAGTGTTGGTCCCATGTTTCATGAGCTGAAATAAAAGATCCCTGAAATGTTTCATACGCACAAAAAGCTTAGTTCTCTCAAATGTTGTGCACAAATTTGTTTACATCACTGTTAGAGAGCATTTCTCCTTTGCCAAGATAATCCATCCACCTGACAGGTGTAGCATATCAAGAATCTGATTAAACATCATGATCATTACACAGGTGCACCTTATGCTGAGGACAATAAAAGACCACTCTAAAATGTGCAGTTTTGTCACACAACACAATGCCACATATGTCTCAAGTTTTGAGGGAGCGTGCAAATGGCATGCTGACTGCAGGAATGTCTACCAGAGCTGATTCCAGAGCACTTAATGTTCATTTCTCTACCATAAGCCGCCTTCAACGTCATTTTACAGAATTTGGCAGTACGTCCAACCGGCCTCAATATCGTTGGCCACATGTAACCACGCCAGCCCAGGACCTCCACATCCGGCTTCTTCACCTGCGGGATCGTCTGAGACAGCCACCTGGACAGCTGATGAAACTCTGGGTTTGCACAACCAAAGAATATCTATACAATCTGTCAGAAACCGCCTCAGGGGAGCTCATCTGCGTGCTCATCGTCCTCACCAGGGTCTTGACCTGACTGCAGTTCGGCGTCGTAACCAGCTTCAGTGGGCAAATGCTCACCGTCGATGGCCACTGGCACGCTGGAGAAGTGTGCCCTTCACGGATGAAATCCTGAGGCCCATTGTCGTGCCATTCATCCGCCGCCATCACCTCATGTTTCAGCATGATAATGCATGGCCCCATGTCGCAAAGATCTGTACACAATTCCTGGATGCTGAAAATGTCCCAGTTCTTCCATGGCCCGCATACTCACCAGTCACACACCAGATACCACACCCCTAGTTTTTTTTTTTAAGTACTGTATCTGTGACCAACAGATGCATATTTGTATTCCCAGTTATGTGAAATCAATAGATTAGGGACTAATGAACTGATTTCATTTTATGAACTGTGACTCAGTAAAATCTTTGAAATTGTTGCATGTATCGTTTATATTTTTGTTCAGTGTAGTTACTATAGTAACTCACCCACTGTAGATCTGAGTCTGTTCTATGGTAACTCACCCACTGTAGATCTGAGTCTGTACTATGGTAACTCACCCACTGTAGATCTGAGTCTGTACTATGGTAACTCACCCACTGTAGATCTGAGTCTGTTCTATGGTAACTCACCCACTGTAGTTCTGTGTGTACTAACTCACCCACTGTAGATCTGAGTCTGTTCTATGGTAACTCACCCACTGTAGTTCTGTGTGTACTAACTCACCCACTGTAGTTCTGTGTGTACTAACTCACCCACTGTAGTTCTGTGTGTACTAACTCACCCACTGTAGTTCTGTGTGTACTAACTCACCCACTGTAGTTCTGTGTGTACTAACTCACCCACTGTAGTTCTGTGTGTACTAACTCACCCACTGTAGTTCTGTGTGTACTAACTCACCCACTGTAGTTCTGTGTGTACTAACTCACCCACTGTAGTTCTGTGTGTACTAACTCACCCACTGTAGTTCTGTGTGTACTAACTCACCCACTGTAGTTCTGTGTGTACTAACTCACCCACTGTAGTTCTGTGTGTACTAACTCACCCACTGTAGTTCTGTGTGTACTAACTCACCCACTGTAGTTCTGTGTTGTACTAACACACCCACTGTAGTTCTGTGTGTACTAACTCACCCACTGTAGTTCTGTGTGTACTAACTCACCCACTGTAGTTCTGTGTGTACTAACTCACCCACTGTAGTTCTGTGAGTACTAACTCACCCTCTGTAGTTCTGTGTGTACTAACTCACCCACTGTAGTTCTGTGTGTACTAACTCACCCACTGTAGTTCTGTGTGTACTAACTCACCCACTGTAGTTCTGTGTGTACTAACTCACCCACTGTAGTTCTGTGTGTACTAACTCACCCACTGTAGTTCTGTGTGTACTAACTCACCCACTGTAGTTCTGTGTGTACTAACTCACCCACTGTAGTTCTGTGTGTACTAACTCACCCACTGTAGTTCTGTATGTACTAACTCACCCACTGTAGTTCTGTGTGTACTAACTCACCCACTGTAGTTCTGTGTGTACTAACTCACCCACTGTAGTTCTGTGTGTGACCAGTAGGTGGTGCATGTTCTGCAGCTCTCTCTCCAAGCTGAGGTTATTGAATGTGAAGAAGGTCACGCCCCTCTTGGCCCTGGCTGCAGCCATCAGCTGGATCAGAGCTGGGAGGGGAAAAACAACCAATCAGATCACTGAGTCATTTGAATTTTCAGAGTGGGTCTCTGTGGAATATCCTGTGGGTAGAGTTGAGTTAGTGTTTGGGGAGTTAGAAGCCAGGGTCAACAGTTAGGGGTACCTTTAACTTAAGGGTCAGCGGTTAACAGTTAGGGGTACCTTTAAGTAAGGGGTTAATAGTTAGGGGTACCTTTAAGTAAGGGGTTAACAGTTAGGGGTACCTTTAAGTAAGGGGTTAACAGTTAGGGGTACCTTTAAGTAAGGGGTTAACAGTTAGGGGTACCTTTAAGTAAGGGGTTAACAGTTAGGGGTACCTTTAAGTAAGGGGTTAATAGTTAGGGGTACCTTTAAGTAAGGTGTTAATAGTTAGGGGTACCTTTAAGTAAGGGGTTAACAGTTAGGGGTACCTTTAAGTTTGGGGTCTCCATTGAAGGCTCCGCAGCCCCAGTTGCCCGTGGCGATGTCAGGAAGGAAGTCTGGGTAAGTGTTGTCATCTGCCTTAAAGCCACAGTACGCCTGAGGGAGGATATTACAGGAGACCACCGACATCAGATTTATCTCCAGCCCTGCTCTAGCTAGCACACCTGATTCTACTAATCAGCTGTAATCTGGCCCCTACAGGAGAGGAGGGTTGTCTCTCACCTTGTTGAGTTCCCTGGTGACCTGTCTCATGTTGTACTGTTCTCTCTGGTTTCTGAAGTGGAGAGCATCCATGGCCACAATCTGTCTGTGTAGCCTCTGCCACTCATCCCTGCAAACACAGGCAGAGCAATCAGGGATTTTAGCGGGTACGTGAGTGGGTGTGTGTGTGTGTGAGTTTGTGTGCTCACCTCTCAATGTTGTCTCTGTGAGGCCCTACCCACTTAAAAGTGTCGCTGTAGCCACTGTACTGACTGAACTGTTGAGAACCTACAGAGAGAGAGAGAAAATGTGACGGAGGGAAAGGGAGAGGAGAGATTAAAGGTGATATAACCTGTGATCACACACACACCTGTGATGAAGAGACACTCATTGTCTCCTAGTTTCTCAGTGAAGAGTCGAGATACGATAAGTTCTGGGTTCATCAGGAACAGAATCTCCTCCTGAACCAGACCTGAGCCCAACACTCCACCTCCTATCATGTTACAGGCAAAGTCCACCTGAAACACACACACACACACACACACACACACACACACACACACACACACACACACACACACACACAGTGTTACACACTCACAAATTCACAAACACACACACACCCACTTAGCATTACACACTCACTTTTTCACACACACACACACTTAGCGTTACACACTCAAACACACAGTGTTACGCACACACACACTTAGCGTTACAGTCACAAATTCACAAACACACACTTATACAATGTTACACACACACACACACAAGCCAGTAGATGTCACCAACCTGTAGCATCCCTGCTCCCTGTTCCTCTATGCAGCCTGCTGAGGTGACGTGGAGTTTAGGAACAGTCTCCTTACAACTGACACACAGAGAAAGACAAGAGGGGACATATGAGTGAGTGAGTGAGTGAGTGAGTGAGTGAGTGAGTGAGTGAGTGAGTGAGAGAGAGTGGGCGAGCGAGTGTACCTCCCCCAGTTGGGCATGTCTCTGATGTAGCGCC
Organism: Salmo trutta; assembly: GCF_901001165.1. NCBI lineage: Eukaryota > Metazoa > Chordata > Actinopteri > Salmoniformes > Salmonidae > Salmo > Salmo trutta. Next base: position 35,191,541 of record NC_042979.1, read on the forward strand.
TCTCAAAGGTCACCAGTCCAGTGGGCCTGGTCGCTGTCATGGCAACAACAAGGGTCAAAGTTCAGACAGGTAAATCTGGTTCCCACAGCAACTATTATCAGAGGGTATTCCTCATCGACACTCATCAGACTGTCTTAAATAGGTTCCTGTAACCTACATAATACACTCATTCTGTACCCTACAGTACTTGTATTCCAGTCATTATAGTGACTATAGTAGTGTGTGGTAGTAACTTACCTGGGTCTGTGACAGTGTGGAAGTAATGAAGGAGGGCTCTCAGCTTCTCTCTCTTCCTCTCAGAACACTTTTCAAACAGACTGACAACACAGAGAGATAGAGTGGTCACATGTTATCATCTGTTGAAGTTGGAATACTTTGTGTTGTCTCTATGTGTGTGTGGGTCCTCAGTGGAGTTTGTTGTGTGTGTTCTGACCTGTTAAAGTTGATGGTGGGGTAGTTGTGGTACTCTGCTCTGGGGTTGGGGGAGTTGCGGTGGGGGAAGGTGCAGTAGAAGGCGTTGGCCAGCAGACAAGCTATCTGACACTGGGACAACGTGATGGACTGAGTCCGGTCCTTCTGGAGTAGAGGGATAGCCTACACACACACACACACACACACACACACACACACACACACACACACACACACACACAGTAGAGAACACTCATACAGTACCTCTACAATCTGTACACTACCTCTGTACCCTACATAGTACACTACCTCTGTTCCCCGGCCCGGGGAAACGGTCAGAAAGAGGCCATATCGGATTCCAGAGGCCTGAAGGAAGGCCGTGAAATAAGAAGCGGAGGCTATGCTGAGGATGGGGGTCATTGAAGAGTCTCAGTGCATGATGCAGCCCCATCATGTTGGTGCCCAAACTGGACGATAGCCTCCGCTTCTGTAATGATTTCCGGGGTGTGAATGACATAAGCTTATTCGACGCCTACCCCATGCCGAGGTTGGACGATCGGCCGATTGGGGAAAGGCCCGGTACATCAGCAACCTCGACTTAACCAAAGGATATTGGCAGGTACCGTTGGCAGCCTCCTCCCGGGAGAAGACGGCGTTCTCGACACCTGACGGTTTGCATCAGTACCGGGTGCTCCCGTTCGGTCTCCATGGAGCCCCGCCCACCTTCCAGCGACTGATGAACAGAGTGCTTCGACCCCACCAGCAGTATGCAGCGGCATATCTGGATGATATCATCATCCACAGCCAAGGTTGGGAAGAGCACCTGACGCGCCTCCAGGCGGTGCTGGACGCGCTCAGACAAGCCGGGTTGACCGCGAACCCCAAGAAGTGCAAACTAGATTTAGAGGAGGTGGAGTACCTGGGGTATATGATCGGACGGGGGAACGTCAAGCCCCAGGAGAGGAAGGGTCAGGCAGTATGGGACTGGCCCGTCCCACGCACCAAGACACAGGTCAAGTCTTCCCCCCCTCACTGATCTACCCAGAGCCGCCTCCCGAAATCAGTGAAATGGACGAACGAGACAGAAGCGGCGTTCAGCCATCTGAAGGAAGTCCTGTGCTCCCATCCAATTCTCGTAATGCCCGATTTCCAGGTGCCGATGGTGGTCCAGACGGATGCATGTGATACGGGACTAGGCGCCGTTCTGTCCCAGATACACGATGGGGAGGAGCACCCCATCATGTACATCAGCCGAAAGCTGATACCTAGAGAAAAAAAGTACTCTACTGTTGAGAAAGAGTGTCTAGCGGTGAAGTGGGCACTAGACCCTCTCAAGTATTACCTGTTAGGTACCCACTTCCCCCTGGTCACGGAGCATGCTCCCCTGGTCTGTTAGGTACCCACTTCCCCCTGGTCACGGACCATGCTCCCCTGGCCAGGGGAAAGGAGACAAACGATCGGGTCACCAGGTGGTTCTTGTCCCTTCAACGCTTCTCTTTTTCTGTTGTGCACAGGTCAGGGGTGAAGCATGGAAATGTGGACGCCCTATTGAGAAGGGAGACATACGTCGCACTGATGACAGTCCCCTCCCCGACAGAGCTAAAGGGGGGAGACTCGTCGAGGCCTGGTGACAGACGGTGTATACATCACGAGGCGATGGCTCCATCTGCTGGATGTGCCAGGTCTCGACGGGTTCTCCGGCCAGGACTAATTGGGGCTGATTGGGAGTTGGTGAGTAATCAAGGGCTGATTGCTCACCAGCTGTGCAAGGCCCATAAAGCTGCCAGAAGGGCAGCACACAGGGAGAGTGGGTGAAGAAAGGACTCCCGTATAGTTGGGAACGGTTACAGAGGTAACAGGAGTGAGTGCAGTATTGATCCGGTCAGGATACAGCAAAATCCGGAGCCCAGAAGACGGTATCCCGGAGAGGGTCTCATGGGGGAGACCTATCCTTTTCTTTTTTGATGTATTATTTAAATAAACACCCTTGAAACCGAGCTAATCCTACTCTGTCCCTGTCTGATCTGTGTAAACGTCTTGACCAAACCCCCTGGTCTGCCACACTACATAGTACACTACCTCTGTACCCTACATAGTGTACATAATGCAGTTCCTATGTTGTTACCTTCTTGATATAGTGAGGCAGGCTGGAGGCCAGCTCTGCTATCTTAGGAAAAACAGACATGTAGTATTTCTCTTCTTTGGGTGATTTCTAGAGGAGAGGGAAAGGAGAATATATGTAATTCTACATAACACATTTAGAGAGAGTTGAACATTCACAGTGAAGTGGTAACTGACCTTAACAAAGGTATGCAGGGCATCAAAGGACCATTGAGCTTCATACCTTGGGTTGTATTTCTTTATGGCTTTCTAAGTGGAGAGAAACATGTAGATCATAGTTAAACAGTACTGGTCAAACATGCTAATCCCTCCTTAACTGTTACCCCAAACCCAGGTTAACATGAGGAGGCATGTTAGGAAATGTTAGGATAATAGAGACATGTTAGGAAATGTTAGGATAATAGAGGCATGTTAGGAAATGTTAGGATAATAGAGGCATGTTAGGAAATGTTAGGATGATGGAGGCATGTTAGGAAATGTTAGGATGATAGAGGCATGTTAAGAAATGTTAGGATGATGGAGGCATGTTAGGAAATGTTAGGATGATGGAGGCATGTTAGGAAATGTTAGGATGATGGAGGCGTGTTAGGAAATGTTAGGATAATAGAGGCATGTTAGGAAATGTTAGGATGATGGAGGCATGTTAGGAAATGTTAGGATGATGGAGACATGTTAGGAAATGTTAGGATAATAGAGACGTGTTAGGAAATGTTAGGATGATGGAGACATGTTAGGAAATGTTAGGATAATAGAGACGTGTTAGGAAATGTTAGGATGATGGAGGCATGTTAGGAAATGTTAGGATGATGGAGGCATGTTAGGAAATGTTAGGATAATAGAGGCATGTTAGGAAATGTTAGGATAATAGAGGCATGTTAGGAAATGTTAGGATGATGGAGGCATGTTAGGAAATGTTAGGATGATGGAGGCATGTTAGGAAATGTTAGGATAATAGAGGCATGTTAGGAAATGTTAGGATGATGGAGGCATGTTAGGAAATGTTAGGATGATAGAGGCATGTTAGGAAATGTTAGGATGATGGAGGCGTGTTAGGAAATGTTGGGATGATGGAGGCATGTTAGGAAATGTTAGGATGATGGCGGCATGATAGGAAATGTTAGGATGATGGAGGCATGTTAGGAAATGTTAGGATGATGGAGGCATGTTAGGAAATGTTAGGATGATGGAGGCATGTTAGGAAATGTTAGGATAATAGAGGCATGTTAGGAAATGTTAGGATGATGGCGGCATGTTAGGAAATGTTAGGATGATGGAGGCATGTTAGGAAATGTTAGGATGATGGAGGCATGTTAGGAAATGTTAGGATAATAGAGGTGTGTGTGTGTGTCGTACTTCTACGTCACCCACTGATGCAGTGGTCTTCTTGGCCAGACTCTCCAGCTGTTTAGAGACCACCTCCCACCGACTTTGCTCAGAGCTGATTACCTGTGAAAAGTCAATCAACCAACCGACCAATCAACAAATTAGCCAACAAACATAAATCAATCAACCAAATGTTCAATGAACCAATCAATTGACAAATAATGTATCAATCATCAGTAAATGAATGAATCAATGAACCCACCCTTCCAGTCTTGATGAGGCTTTCTGGTGAGCAGGGCATCTTAACAAAGTCACTGTGCCACACATGACGTCCAGAATGAGGTTTCAATGTCCTTTTATGGTGGAACTCATTCACCTGAATAGGGAGGTAGACAGAGACATGAATGATCTGTGAGAGACACTCTTTGTAGTCATTTTTTTGTGTGTAAACGTTCCAGTTCACTCTCAGTCACTTTAGATGCAAGCTTTTTTATTGATCTGCACTGGTTTAATTATCTCTCTTACATCTATGAGGACGTTGTGAGTTCTGCTGAAGGACAGCTGCTCCAGCTTCTGAGAGCAGCACGACCTCTTCTCCTTCTCACCCCTCGCACCCTCCGTGTCTCTTTTCCTTTCTCTATCCCTCCCTCCATTTGTGTCCCCTCCTCCACCCGCCTTTCCCTCCCCCTCTTTCTCCCTTTCTCCATCCCGTTCTCTCTCACTGTTTCTTTGCAGTGATTTGGTGACCAGGTTTCCAGCAAGGACCTCTCCGTTTGGGTGGCGTTTAACTGCCTGATCCCTGTTCTGCATGTCGTCGTTATGCTGCAGGACAGCTTTCATTTGGGAACTGTTGTTTTGATCGGCCATACCTGGAGATAGACAAGAGAGACAGGAGTAGGCTTATACTGTCTGCTCCTGAGTGATATATATCATATCAACATACAGGTTATATTAAATATACCTCACATGTGACCTATGATAAGACTATGTCATTTGTATGCAAAGTCTACTAAAATGTTTATCTGACTCCATAAATATGATGTTGCAATTTGCCAGCAGGACCACAGTTGAGTTACAGTAATAGGTTATCAAGAAAGGACTAAGAATTGTCTATATCAAAAGCAAATATTTAATTAGCATTATAAAATGAACGGATTTACATAAAAGGCATACAAGGGGGAGGAGACAGAGAGAGAGGGATAAGAGAGAAAGAGAGAGAGAGAGTGTGAGTGAGTGAGTGAATCTCACCACAGCTGGTCAGGAACAACGATAAAGGACAATGAATCTGAGACCATTTTATAACATCTGAGTTGTTTGGATTCAACATCTAAGTTGTTGACCAATGGCATTACTGCAAAGTTAACCTCCAATCAGATATCAGACCTACATGTAAAGACAACTGCACTTTCTCATAGCCTCAAGATGTAGGGGTGCTGAGGGTGCAGCAATAAAAATAAAAAAACAGCAAGAATTTGTGCTGTAGCAAAAAAAATAAAAAATATTTAAAAAAATTTCTGTTGCATTATGCGTCACATCTGGAGGAAACCTGGCACCATACCTACAGTGAAGCATGGTGGTGGCAGCATCACGCTGTGGGGATGTTTTTCAGCGGCAGGGACTGGGAGACTAGTCAGGATTAAGGGAAAGATGAACGGAGCAAAGTACAAAGCGATCTTGATCAAAACCTGATCCAGAGCGCTCAGGACCTCAGACTGGGGGCAAAGGTTCACCTTCCAACAGGACAACGACCCTAAGAACATAGCCTAGACAACGCAGGAGTGGCTTCGGGACAAGTCTCAATGTCCTCGAGTGGCCCATCCAGAGCCCGCACTTTGAACACGCTCAAGCATCTCTGGAGAGACCTGAAAATAGCTGTGCAGCGACTATCCCCATCCAACCTGACAGAGCTTGAGAAGATCTGCAGAGAAGAATGGGAGAAACTAACATTTCTACAAACCAGTTTTTTCTTTGTCATTATGGGGTATTGTGTGTAGATTGATGTGGAAAACAAACAATTCAATCCATTTTAGAATAAGGATGTAACGTAACAAAATGTTGAAAAAGTCAAGGGTCTGAATACTTTCAGAATGCACCGTACACCCCAATTTTTTTTCTTCGCCTCACGCAAGTCAACAAAGTCTGTTTTTTTAATATCCAGTGCAAATGATAGTTCCTCAGTATTTGAAACATCTTTCCAACACTCCCAGCCTCGGTGTGATAGAGCAAAATATCATGATCTGATATCCATATATCCAGTGGAAACGCCATAAAAAACAGCTTTCTGTTCTGAGCTCACTGGCGCAGGAAACTTTGAGGGCCCGGAATAGGCTAGTTGATACAATGTGATGATTTGATGCAATGTTGAACTTGTTGAAAGGGAGGCAGACAGGCAGAGAAGAGAGATGAATGTGATTGAAAGAACCAGAATTTATCATATTTTCTACTGTTTTTATTTGTCCACTTTAGGCCTTTTACTTATTTGATGATGGAAGTTATAGGCCTACTGCTGCAATGGCCTTCCATGCTCTCATTTCTTTAGCCACCAATGGACCACAATGTATCAATGTGTCCATATGGCAGAGGCAAATGCTCTTGATGAATTTTAACTTTTAGATTTTTATAATTTTCCTTCAGATTTTTATGATTAACCACGAGACAATGATTTTGAAAAACTAAAACGTTATTGAAATTAAACTGTTCCACGAAAATGGACCATTTAGTTTGTTTGTCTTTGAAATAACACCAAAATGAACGCAGACTAATCTATATAATCATGTTGTCACATTGACACTTTGATGAATATTACCGTCAGAACATAGCACTCAGTTCCGTGTATCAGTCAAATGGTCTAATACTTAAAAAAAAAATGTATTTCACCTTTATTTAACCAGGTAGGCTAGTTGAGAACAAGTTCTCATTTACAACTGCGACCTGGCCAAGATAAAGCAAAGCAGTGTGACACAGACAACAACACAGAGTTACACATGGAGTAAACAAACAAGCCAATAACACAATAAACAAGTCAATGCTACAGTAGAAAAAAGAAAGTCTATATACAGTGTGTGCTAAAGGCATGAGGTAGGCAATAAATAGGCCATAGGAGCAAATAATTACAATTTAGCAGATTAACACTGGAGTGATAAATGAGCATATGAAGATGTGCATGTAGAGATACTGGTGTGCAAAAAGAGCAGAAAAGTCAATAAAATAAAAACAGTAAGGGGATGAGGTAGGTAGATAGGGTGGGCAATTTACAGATGGACTATGTACAGCTGCAGCGATCGGTTAGCTGCTCAGATAGCTGATGTTTAAAGTTGGTGAGGGAAATAAAAGTCTCCAACTTCAGCGATATATAATAATGTAGCCTATATAATACACTTGATGAAATTAAATAGAATATTAGTTTCAATTTCCCGACTACTCGTTCAAATTGAATTTAGAATTTTTCCACCCATTAAAATTGAGATTTTATATTGTTTTTCCAATTTACCTTTATTTGTTTGAAAATTCAAAATGAAATATTGGTGTGGCTGGGAAAACGGTTATTTCTTAAATCTGTGGTTCAAGTGGACGCTACCGCTTCAGTGCTGGCGAGATTAGCCTTGCCTACACTATAAAGTGGTAAATTAATGTGGCACACACACACACACACAGGGGCGGATTGGCTGATCAATTTTTAGCCGAATGTGCCGGTCTAACTTGTTTTTTTTGTGCAAATGATCAAGGAAAAAATTATTTACAAGCAAGCAAAAACTGCTACTGTGTATTAATGTTTTACTCAATAATAAAGCTGTACATGACAGATTCTAACTCTTTGACTTATTTCTACCTAAGGGATGTTGAAACCTGGGATGACTCATGACTGACTTGGAGGTGAAGACAACAACAAAAAAATCCTCAAAGAGCCTATTCCAGAAATCAAGTCATTATCAATGTCTTGTGCATTTATTTTCATTCTGATGTGTGTATATCACTTCCAAACCTGTTTCTGAGAATCACACCACTTCCTGCTTTCTACCCACACAGAGAGGGAGTTTGCATGACGCTCTGCAGCGCTGCAGTGCATTGTGGTCTCATGGCCTACACTCAGATGGAACCGTCATATACGTGGGTTCATCTGGGTCAGATCTTATTTTTCCACTCTGAGAAAAAGGAAGTTGTGTGTAGGCTACATTTACAACAGTTCAAAACTTTGAGTTGATGTCTGAAATTATGCATGCAAGTTTAACATTATCCTGCTAAGAATATCTTAATCACTGGTATAAGTTATGAATGTTCCTTTTTGCTAAATATGTTTATGGTCTGAGGGGGTGAGCAATGGAACAACATTGCTGTGGTTAATGTATCACATTGCTGCCTGTATCTCTAAATTCATGCACACTTCATCCCATCATAGTGTCGGTGGTGGATGTTAATTTAGTGGCAGGGGTGGACTGGCCATCTGGCATTTCAGGCGGTGGGCATGTTTTTGTGCAAAATTATCATTATCTGGCTAACACTGGGGGCTACACGGAAATAAATGGGCTGGTGTGGGGGGCCTTGAGGAAAAACATGGCCCAGTGTGTTAGAAATGCTAGGGCTGGTCCCAGTCCGCACACACACACACACACACCAGGTATCTCCGAGGCAATGCTATACCATTCTAACGGCCATTGTGCGTTGTCAAGACACTGAATGGGGTTAACTCTCGTGGTACGGTCACCGACTGTGAAGAGACATGGAGTTGCGTACATCAGTTGCTGTCAGACTGCCCTTCGCTACAATGTTATCTTCAAACCCCTGCGTATGCCAACACCGTGTATAGAAAGTCTAACAGCTAGGCCTAGCCTACAAGTCACAATGGAAGGTTAACTTACAAATCTGTGCTTAATGGCATTGTGTTTTATTTAAACATCCAATGAAGTAGCCTCATAGGCTTGTTATCTTGTGAATGTAGCCTAATGCACAGATTGCGCCGAGATCTATTGCGCGTCCCTGTCGACTCACGAGTTGCCCCCCGAACCCTGTGATGAACATCTTGGGGCAGGGGTTCAGGTAAAGCAGCGTCTGAGACAGCAATTTTACGGTCCATTGTTATAACCTATTAAAGGTCTAGACACTAGCCTCTGTACAGTGAACAAGTAGCCTAAGTTAGCGGTATAGCAGAGATAAATGCATAGCCCATAATGGAGATGACGATAATGGAGATGACGCCCATGTTTTGGGATAACTTATGCATCCTTCATTCCTCCTATCCTTGAATGATAGGTGAAAGGAGATGTTACGCTATGCTACCAACCAAGTGATGTCAGATCAGTGATTATTTCTACAGCCTATGATCATTGATATAATATACACTGTATATACAAAAGTATGTGGACACCCCTTCAATTTAGTGGATTTGGCTATTTCAGCCACACCCATTGCTGACAGGTGTATAAAATCAAGCACATTAAATCACGCACACAGCCATGCAATCTCAATAGCCAAACATTGGCAGTAGAATGGCCTTACTGAAGAGTGACTTTCAACGTGGCAACGTCATAGGATGCCATCTTTCCAACAAGCCAGTTGGTCAATTTTCTGTGCTGTTATTGTGAAGTGGAAACATCAAGAACTGTTCAACGGGAGCTTCACGAAATGGGTTTCCATGGCAGCCGCACACAAGCCTAAGATCACCATGCGCAATGCCAAGTGTCGGCTGGAGTGGTGTTAAGCTCGCCACCATTGGAATGAATCACACTTCACCATCTGGCAGTCAAATCAGGGTTTGGCAGATGCCAGGAGAACACTACCTGCCGAATGCATAGTGCCAAATTTGTTTGGAGGAGGAGGAATAATGGTCTGGGTCTGTTTTTCATTGTTCGGGCTAGGCTTCTTAGTTCCAGTGAAGGGAAATTTTAAAACTACAGCATACAATAACATTCTTGACGATTCTGTGCTTCCAACTTTGTGGCAACAGTTTCTGGAAGGCCCTTTCCTATTTCAGCATGACAATGCCCCTGTGCACAATGCGAGGTCCATACAGAAATGGTTTGTCGAGATTGGTGTGAAAGAACTTGACTGGCCTGCACAGAGCCCTGACCTCAACCCCACTGAACACATTTGGAATGAATTGGAACTCCGACTGTGAGCCAGGCCTAATCGCCCAACATCAGTGCCCGACTTCATTAATGCTCTTGTGGCTGAATATGGAAGCAAGTCCCCACAGCAATGTTCCAACATCTAGTGAAAAGCCTTCCCAGAAGAGTGGAGACTGTTTTAGTAGCAACTCCATAATAATGCCCATGATTTTGGAATGAGATACTAGACAAGCAGGTGTCCACATAATAATTGATCTAAATACAAAAAGTATTTCAAGAAACTGAGAATCCATCCATGAATATATTCAAACAGCACCTAAATTCCATTGAAACTGAGAATCCATCCATGAATATATTCAAACAGCACCTAAATTCCATTGCTTTGCAGGAGTGGTCCTTGAGTTGCCTCTCGTCCCTCTGACACGTTTGCATAAAATCCCTCCTTCACTCCTCCCGCAGTCATTGGATAGGCCTATAGAGCTATAATGCCAATAAACTATAGTCTCATTTCATTTCACTTGCCCACTGCAACCTACTGTTAGCGTACAGGTTATGGGTTCTCAATATAGTGGGCCAGTGTAGGTTTATAATGGGCAGCAAAATAGCAGTTGTAGCGAATTTGGAGGACAGTTCGACATAGCCACATATCTCAAGATAATTTGTTTAATTGGGTGTGCTCATGTACTATTTACAGTCGTTAGAAGGATAGTTGCCATAAGAGGGAAATACACCATGGTTAGTAAAGCACCATGGTCGTTAATAGTTGCCATTACACAAAGATTTTTGACTCCCCCTATTCTGAACCTCCCTTTCGTCACATAGGCCAAGATGTTGACTTCTAAACTACTGTAGGCTATGAAAGGTGTTTGCTACGCAGCAGAATATTGTAGCCACTTCAGAAGGCTGAATGACAGGGACTCAATCCCAGGTCTCTTCTCAGTCAGTGACAGAGCCAAGAGTTTCTTCATCCGGTTGTGCTCATAACGCACCATGGCCATTAGAAGAGTGTATGCCTATAGTCTGAAGTTGTATGCGTGTGTGTGTGTGTGTTTGCGCACAGTGACGGCCTGTTATATGTGCCAAACTTCGCCTCTAAAGGGCCAAAGTCCGTGACTCACAGCACTCGCTTTCCTGTCTGCTCTGGTGTGTGTTGGTTCTTTATTGAATTTTTACTATCTTGTCTCATTGCTGCGATTGTTCAACGGGCTGGGGACGCGAAGGTCGAGTCATACGTCCTCTGAAACATAACAAACAGCGCTTCTTAACACCTGCCCGCTTAACCCGGAAGCCAATGGGTTATCTGATCATACACAACCAATTATCACTTTGGATGAGTATAGGGTCTGTAGTAGCCTAGTGGCGTCCACTATAACCATGTATTTCAAAATCACCCAGTTTTTCTAACCGCACCAATATTTTTACGTTCCCTTTTCAGACGACACAAGGTCAATTACAACGTTGAAAATGTTTAACTCAGTTTCTATTTTTCAATTTGAACAATCCTATTTGATCATTGGATTGATAAGCGTTACACGCACCGGGGGTAAATTGTGTAGGTGGGCTACTCACTTAATAAATAATGCCCGAATCCGCAGCTAATTTCTGAAGAGCAAAAGTATGTGTTTTTCCAGAACGCATTTAGAACTCTTCGTGAAGTTCCAGCAATCCTGAAAATGAAAGTGAAACGTAGACGAGGCAAATTTTCAAGCACGTCGCCTGTGCAAATGACGTAACGGCATACGTGCGTGTTTGTGTGAAGTGAAGTCAACTTTGTTCTAAGGGCAGAAATAATCTGATTGGTTTAGGGAAGAACAAATGCGATTGGTTTCTAAAAGGTCAATGGTCAGAGTTTAAGTTGCACAACTTTTGGAAACATGGAAAAGGTTTGAACTCAGAATCTTGTAAATACAACTTTGAGTTATAAGTTGTAACGTTTTCAAATGATTGTGTTACAATAGTCAGACAAATGTGACAATATGTCTAGATACAACTGGTTTCCTGTAGCATATGTAGCAAGCTAGCAGAAACATGCTAAGCTAATCAGTGCAAGCTAGCAAATAAGCATTTAGCAACCTCTTAGCCACTCATATTGAATTAGTAAATGGAGCTAGCTAGAAAATATACAAGAAAGTCAGCTAACATTTGTTTTATTCAAGTGTTAAGTTGAATAAGCTATATGCACATAAACGAGGACAGCAATGTAAATTGCTAAGCTAAACAGAGCTAGTTGACTTGCAGATCTCTTACTAATGTTGAGTCATAGAATAGAGCTAGCTAGCTAGGTCTCAAATATACCATTAAGTAATCTCCCACGTCATCAGTATTTTGTGGAATAAGCTAAATAAACAAACAAATTGGAATGAACTAGCCCTGGGTTCCCGAAATGTAAAATGCTAAGCTAAACTGGACTCGCTGGTTAAGCAGATAATGTTGAATCATAAAAAGAGCTAGCCAATTATTTTTGTTTATATCACTTATTCAACTAACAGATTTACTGGCAGATTTGTCACCTAACTTGCTAGCGATTTTATAATTCAACTTTAGGAGATAGCTCTCAGCTAAGCTACATTTGGCGTAGCATTTTATGTTTCTGCCCCCAGGGAAGCGTAACAGTCCATTGAAATGTTTAAGTTTATAAAGTTTATTCAACTAAATATTCTGATAAATTAAGTGGAAGCCTAGCTGGCTAGCTCTATTCTATGACTCAACATTAGTAAGAGATAGCGTAGCACCCCATATTATCGGTATATTCAACAGCGTTATCTTGTGATCAAGCCATCAATGTTTTGTGATTATTGGTGTTTGACATTTCAGTGGAAATACTACTACTATCAGCTTTTTGATAAGCGGTTTAGCAAAAAAATATGTCCTGTATTATCGGCATATGGGCTCCCAAGTGGCGCAGCGGACTAAGGCACTGCATCTCAGTGCAAGAGGCATCACTACAGTCCCTGGTTCGATTTCAAACTGTATCACTTCCGGCCGTGATTGGGGGTCCCATAGGGTGGCGCACAATTGGCCCAGCGTTGGCCGGTGTAGGCCGTCATTGTAAATAAGAAAATGTTTTTAACTGATTTGCCTAGTTAAATAAAGGTTACATTTAAAAAATAAAAACATGGTCTCCAGTTATTGGCCATCTTACTATTTTGTTCAATTACAATATATATATGTTTAATTTAGTTAAAAAAGAGACACCAACCTCGTATCCGAAGTGTTTACTAGATAGTTGACTAGTTGGCTAGCCTTCCAGTAAAAATAAAAAAAAAGACTTGTCAACTTTTCATCGCGTAGCCCGGTGTGCCCTTCTGTACTCTTCAGTGTCTTCAGTGTTGTAACCAAATAATATCTCATTATCTGTTTTACAGATTCATCTTTTGTTTTCAGAAAGTAGATACGTTTAATACTCACATATGAGTTTGAATAATTTTGGTAAAAAGTTGGATATTAAATGATGTGTATGTATGTGTGTGTATGTCAAATATATATATATATATATATATATATATATATATATATATATATAAACCCAACTTAATTTACATAAACTGCAATGAAAATCGGTGGTCAGCTAGCTAGAAAGGTGTCTTTAGTCGCAAAACGTACGTTATTTTCCAGGCCATTTAAATGTTGTGCTCAAAGTGATTTAATCCTCCAACCGCTAGAGTGTCCGATGTTGGTGGAAAATTAGCTAGCTATCTGTCCATCCCCATTTTCTTAAATTCATATAGTTTATTCAATTTAACATTTCAATGAAGAAAATCTTAGCTGACTTGTATATTTGACACCTAGCTAGCTCTATTTATTAATTTGAGGTTGCTAAATGCATATCTAGCTAGCTTGCTCTGATTAATTACTCTTTGCTTCAAGTCAGGAGACTAGTTGTATTTTAGAGCAATTGTCACACTTATCTCTGACACAATAATGATTTCAAAACATTACAACTTGTATGTCAAAGTTTAATTAACAAGATTCTCAGTTCAAACCTCCGCTTGTTTTTAAAAGTTGTGCATCTGTTAAACTCCGCCCATTTACCTTTTAGAAACCAATCAGATCATTTCTGCCCCTAGAACAAAGTTGACTACACTCAATCGGCGCCATGCATTGAATAACTAGTTATTCTATTCGCACATTTGATAATTTGTCATTGCATATTCAGCACGAAATAAAGTAGGTATCTGTTACAATAATCTCATCAGGATGAAATGCAAATTCGCTATGTGGAAGAGTAACTGTCAAGACGACCCTTGAACACAAGGTGGCGGTGATGGACAGTAATCCAGGGACTCTGGTGTAGTCAATTGTATGCGCTGTCTCATACTCCTCATACTATAATCTGATCTGGAAACACAGAATAAGAGGCAAAGATAGCATGGACAATTAAAACACACCATCGGTCTGTAATCAATATGTTTCTGGACAGATGGAGGGGTCGGAGCTGTTTGTGTGTGCGTATGGGTGCATGACACGCCTGTGGACCTGTATGTGTACATGCCTGTGTGTGTCAGTGGAGGCTGCTGAGGGGAGGACAGCTCATAATAATGTCTGGAATGGAGTCAATGGAGTGGTATAAACCACATGGAAACCACATCTTTGATGTGTTTGATACCATTCCATTAACTCCATTCCAGCCATTATTAAGAGCCGTCCTCCCCTCAGCAGCCTCCACTGTTGTGTGTATACCTGAATGTGCGTGTGTGTAGTCGGGGCACACAGACACAGGTATGTAGGGCTGTGAGGATTATGGAATTTTGGGTAACAGTTAATTGTCATGCAAATAGCCTTGGTTATTGTCAAAATTGTTTAAAAAAATGTTTTGAGCTAGTAATGCATCATAATGCATTTTTTTAAATTAGCAATGACATACCTAATTAATACAGCACAGCTTTGGGAACACCCCTGTCTCAAAAATGAATGTTTCTGAGGCGTCACTACAGACCCGGGTTCAATCCCGGCCTGTGTCACAACCGGCCGTGACCGGGAGTACCATAGGACGGTGTACAATTGGCCCGGCGTCATCCGAGTTAGAGGATTGGCTGGGGGGGCTTTACTTGGCTCATTGCGCTCTAGTGACTCCTTGTGGCGGGCCGGGCGACTGCAGGCTGACGGTGGTAGTCAGTTAAACTGTGTTTCCTCTGACACATTGGTGCAGCTGGCTTCCAGGTTAAGAGGGCGGTTGTTAAGAAGCGCGGTTTGGCGGGTCATGTTTCGGAGGACGCTTGACTCGACCTTCGCTTCTCCCGAGCCCGTTGGGGAGTTGCAGCGATGAGACAAGATTGTAGTGGCATCGCATTTGGATATCATGAAATTGGGAGAAAAAGGGGATAAAATACACACAAAACAAATGGTTCTGACCATTTGGAAATTAAGCTTCTCCCGTCCGTGCTGTTCTACTCGTCAAATGACTACCAACTTTACCCATTTCATGTAAAAATGCTATAGGGTAAAACTATATCTACTTGAATACAAAGTTGTATCCCACCTACTCCTAAAATGAATATTAAGATGATTATCTTTTTTTTCTTTCACGATTTTTGTCCATAATTGTTGTTTACACGACGATACGATAATTGTGCCAGTCCCAGTCAGTAGGCAGTGAATGTGAGTGTGAGGGGTAGAGAGGCAGATGGCAACTGTATCAGTTTGCCTTAGGCATGTGGTCTGCAAATATGAGAGGGAAAACCAGGGACTACACATTGCTAGAGATTGTGTGAGCAGTCTGTGTCATTACATGGATGAGTTGAGTGTGTGTGTGTGTGTGTGTGTGTGTGTGTGTGTGTAGGACTACTGTATTTGGCTGAGCGAGGGTGGAGACCCTTGTTCACTCTTCCTGTGTGTGTCTGTTATTGTGGGTCAGGCATTTCTGTGGAATGTTCCGCCCCTGGCCAGAGAGAAGTCACCACAATGGAATGCACTGAGAAAACAGAAAAACAAAACACTGACTAAGAAAGGCCAGAAAATGAAGAAAGGCTACCTTGCATGTGTGGGTAAGCACACACACCTGTGTGTGTGTGTCTAACGTCTCTAAAATAATGTAAAAGAGTGTAAAAGATCGGTCAGCGCAGGAGAGAGAGAAATAGAAAGAAAGGAAAAACTTCCATTCCCTTTGTCTCCATCATCAGCTGCAGCAATAGCAGTGCAGAGACAGACATAATCACATGCAGACACTTCACACTCTCTCTCCTCTCTCTTGTTTCCGCTCTCTCTCTCCCCCTCCCTCTTTCTTTTCCTCTTTCTCTACTTCTTGTCTCTCTTTCTCCTATCTCTCTTCTCGCTCCTCCCTCTTATTTCTCTCCCTCCCTCTCTTCTCTGCTCAGAGATTAGCTGGAGGTCATATTGCTGCAATAGTGATCCTCCTGCCTCAACCACACACACACACAGAAATATCAGATCAATACTGAAGCACCATTTGACCCTGTGCCCTGTAAGCGTGTGTGTGTACGTGCTTGAGTGTGTGTGCGTTCACTCTGTGTGCTAGTATGTGGAGTGGGAGTCAGGAAGACTCGGTTGTTAAATGACTGCAGTGGATTGGAATGGTGGGGAGTTGGTGAGTGTGTGTGTGTTCGCGCTGCGGCAGGTCGTGGGGGGAGGGGGCATAGGACGGGGTGGAGAGGAAGGGAGGGAGGAGGGTGAAGAGGAGGCGGTGGGGGGGAGAGGGAAGATGAGGAGTAGGAGGGAGAGGAGGAGGGGACACTGGGTAGAGGAGAGAAAGATGAAGAAAAGGAGAGGATCTCTACCTGTTTCCAGGGCAACGGAAAACTGCAGGTCGGAGTGTTTTCTCCACGCTACGCTGCCCTCTAGCAGAATACTGCAGACACCTCTGCACACACACTGCAGACACCTATAAACACACACACACACAACACAGACTTACCTCAGTACATACTGAGCAGTGTGTCCTTGCTTCTGAATCTCTGCTAGTGATGGGCTATGAGCAGCTCTGTACCTAACACTGAATAACTGTTTTACATCAGGTCAGGACTTAATGTATAAGGTGAGTGTGTGTGTTTATGTCTGCCCCCCCCCCCCCCACATGCACACACAAACCAGCTGTAGTTTATGACCACTTCATGTATATTAATCATCTATAAGGTGTCTATAAACAGAGTATTAACTGTGTATTCAGTCTATGGTCTGCCACCGCTGGCTTTGTCGTCCCACACAAACACACACACACACGTTCCCTTGTGTATTGCTCTGACCTGACATCAGGAGAGGGCAGCTCTGTTCAGCCGTACTCAACAACACTCTTCATCTATTGTTCTCCTCACCACCCTCTCCCTCCAGCTCTGCCTCTCCACCCACCTCTCTGTCATTCCCCTCTGCAGCCCCTCTCTCCCCCTCGATTTACCCCTCCTATCCCCTTTTCATCCCACCTCCCTCCCTCTCCACCCCCCTCTGTCCTTTGATTTCTCCCTCCCATCCCCTCTCTTCACTCCCCTCTTTCCCTGTCAACCTCCTTTCTCCCTCCCTACCCCCTCTTTCCCTCTACACCCCCTATCTTCCACCCTACAACCTCTCCCCCCCCCCCCCCCCCCCCCGTCTGGCTAATTCCCATCATACAGTATGTGATTGCCTAGGGTGGAACATACCAACCGCACTAGATCAAGGGAAGGCACAGAAAGGAAGGAAAGCGTTTTAGTTTCCATCTTGACACACACTTTAGAACCTGTCTTCTCTACTACAGCAGTGTTCCTTAAACCAATCCTCAGGAACTCCCAGTTGTTTCACATAGCTGTTACATTTCACCACTAGCCCGACTGATTCAGCTAATTAAGGGCTTGCTGATTAGCTCATTCATGCTAGTAAAACCAAATGCATGCTTTTCAACCGTTCGCTGCCCGTACCCACCCGCCCGACTAGCATCACTACTCTGGACGGTTCTAACTCAGAATATGTGGACAACTATAAATACCTAGGTGTCTGGCTAGACTGTAAACTCTCTTTCCAGACTCACATTAAACATCTCCAATCCAAAATTAAATCTAGAATCGGCTTCCTATTTCACAGCAAAGCCTCCTTCACTCACGCCACCAAACATACCCTCGTAAAACTGACTATCCTACCGATCCTCGACTTCGGCGATGTCATTTACAAAATAGCTTCCAATACTCTACTCAGCAAACTGGATGCAGTCTATCACAGTGCCATCCATTTTGTTACCAAAGCCCCTTATACCACCCACCACTGCAACCTGTATGCTCTAGTCAGCTGGCCCTTGCTACATATTCGTCGCCAGACCCACTGGCTCCAGGTCATCTATAAGTCTATGCTAGGTAAAGCTCTGCCTTATCTCAGTTCACTGGTCACGATAACAACACCCACCCATAGCACACGCTCCAGCAGATATATCTCACTGGTCGTCCCCAAAGCCAACACCTCCTTTGGCCACCTTTCCTTACAGTTCTCTGCTGCCAGTGACTGGAACGAATTGCAAAAATCGCTGAAGCTGGAGACTTATATTTCCCTCACTAGCTTTAAACATCAGCTATCTGAGCAGCTAACCGATCGCTGCAGCTGTACATAGTCCATCTGTAAATAGCCCACCCAATCTACCTACCTCATACCCATATTGTTTTTATTTACTTTTCTGCTCTTTTGCACACCAGTATTTCTACTTGCACATCATCATATGCTCATCTATCACTCCAGTGTTAATTTGCTAAACTGTAATTACTTCGCTACTATGGCCTATTTATTTCCTTACCTCCTCACGCCATTTGCACACACTGTATATAGACTTTATTTTTTTTCTATTGTGTTATTGACTGTACGTTTGTTTATTCCATGTGTAACTCTGTGTTGTTGTTTGTGTCGTACTGCTTTGCTTTATCTTGGCCAGGTCACAGTTGTAAATGAGAACTTGTTCTCAACTAGCTTACCTGGTTAAATAAAGGTTTGAAAAAATTGAATCAGGTGTGCTAGTTATGGAATTCAACAGTTATGGGTTGGGGTCCCAGAGGAAAGGTTTGAGAAGCACTGATCTACACAAGAGACCCCCTACCAGTGCTATATCACACACACACACTGGTGTAACCCATCCCATCTCCCCCTTCTCAGTCTGCAGGGGTACGATCTGTTAGCCTCAGACTGGGTCACGTTTAGTAGGTATAAAATGTTTTGAAACACAGAGTAAAACTGAATGTGTCCAATAACAGCACATATTTTGGTTTTCGGTTTCAAGACATTGTGCTAGTGACATACTAAACACAACTCCGGTTAAGTGTTTTTAAGGTTGAGTATTAGCTGCTAGACACCTCAGATACTTCCCTTAGCCCCTATACCCATACAGTGCATGTAAGGGGCATTCCCAAATACCTGCTCTCTCTCTCTCTCTAAACCCGTCCATCTCGCTCACCCTCTCTCTCACCCCTCCCCCCTCTTGCTGCTGTAGAAAGGGACAGGTGTGTGACTTTGTCCTTCCATTACCCCTCTTTTCCTCTAATCCTCAATCTATCAAACATAAAATTACTATCCTGCCACTGATGCTTTGTGTCAAGGAGAACTGCTGATTTTAACGATGACAACAAATAAGGCCATAGTTTAATTTGCTTCCAATAAAAATGTAATGCATAGAATAGACATGCATTACTTACCCTGTGGAAATCTATATTTGTTGGCCTATATTCTATAGATGCCTACCTGCAACTGAAAATAATTTCCTCTGAATAAACAGGCTACCATTAGATTATTCTGAAACAGGCCTAATAAACAATGTACAAAATGTAATCGTGAATGGGAATCTGATTAACGATCGTTACCGAACCGACGTCACCGTGGAGGCAGGGGTGACATCTCTCTCGATGACTCCTTCTGTAATGATCAGCTACTCTGGTCTAGGGGCGAGGAGAAAAGTCAGTCGCTAGCCTTGTGTAGGGTGTGTGAGGGACATGAAAAATGCCTTTCTCCCGTCGGAGACAACAGCCCCGTGATCTCATGAATATATTGTAGCTGGCGGGACATTGTGCAATAGTCAGGGAGGTATGCAATCCAGTTTCATAGGCAAAAACGGCTGCTCGGAGCAAGGATACACGGCGATTCTTCTCACTTTTGTGCATGCTTACATTCCGAGTAGTGACGACGCCGGCCAAGCAGCGATACGGATCTTTTGAGGCACATTCGACGAGGCTGCCAGCTACAGTTTTAAAGGGGAAACGATTCGCCACATGCAGACATGGGAGCGAACGTTAGAACTTGAAGACAGACAAGACACACTGTTGCGGATATAAGGAAAAATAGCTAACATAGCCTCATTTTATTGTCACCGACCGATATTTCTTGGAACTATCGACCAGCTGAATAATACAGAATCAAATAGAGAATTCCAACCACGGGTAGTTGGAGTCAAAGGTAAGCCCCAGCAGAAAACCAGATGGCTAGGCTAGCGCTGTCGAATAGCCTACTGTAGCCACTAACGTTAAGCTATTTGCAAATATATCCCAGCCTAAATATGCAGTCAATAGCCTGTGCTGTTTGACGTTTGGACAGCGTCTGCATCTCGGTTTGTCTGACAAGCGCTCCGGAACACGTTGTTTAATTGCTGCAAACAATTGTTTGGTCATGCCTTGTTGGCTACTGTTCTGTAGCCTACAGGGCAATAGCTAATTAGCTACAAAGTAGCTAGCATAATTACGTGGTTGAGTCCCCTTGTCGTATGGGGAAACATGGACATAACTGACAGTAAAATAGTCTGGTTGTAAACAAACGGTGTCGCAAGTCGCAACACCTCTGGGCAGTTTGTGATATTACAAGGTTAGATGAAACAAAATGTCTCCCATTGTTATTTCAAGTGCGAGCAGCATGCGTAGCATGGTGGCTACGATGTAGCACTGACTGCCTTGGAATTCTCTGACGTCTATCTGTAAGCGATGCACGATTTCAGTGGAAACGTGTCCGTACATTGCTTACATTGTATCCGCGCAAAGCATAACGTTTCAACAACAGTATGGTTGATGTTTTATGTGTGTGTGAGAGAATTGGGTTGAATGTGTTTTATTAGGTTACAACAAATGTATACTGACAGATTATCTTGCGATCTATCGAACGCCTCACGATGAGATCTGAGTTGGTGCTAAATAGATTAGCGCCAAAAAGCTACATCTCTTGTAGGCAATTTAGCTCCTTAATAAACACCATCGTCTTTGTGAGTTTCCATCAGACTAGACGCTGTGTTGCGTATTGCTAAAACACAAACTTAACTTAGCTCAAGGCAGTCAAATAATATTATCACCCCTGTGTATCACCTCAGCCACCACATACATGTGTATTCATGATGACTTTCTATATGTAAATGGTTAGTTTGCACACGTATACCCAGACCTACATGTACAACGATACACAAATAACACATCTGAGGGACCGGTGCTGGTCCAGAGACCGGGGTTTGAGGGACACTGCTCCAGGTATTTAGGGGTCCAGCTGCAGCCAGGCGAGGCAGCTGGGTGTTAGAGGTTAAAGGTGAGTCTAGGTGACAACACATGGCATGGGAGTCTATCGGCTGGCCTGATGTCCCCTGGTTGCTCGATGGAGTCAAACCCAGAGGTGGGTGAGATTGGGAGTAGGCCTATTCCACATACACACGTTTTACACAGGCCTGTGAGGAATATCAGATCTCTACAATGCCTGGAGAAGTGTTGAACTCAGGAACCACATCAATATGATATTGCAGTCTGTGTAGGCCTGTTTTATTAATGAATGAATTTAACCTTTTATTTAACTATGCAAATTCTTATTTACAATGACGGCCTACCCCGGCCAAACCCTCCCGTAACCCGGTCGACGCTGGGCCAATTGTGCGCCGCCGTATGGGACTCCCGATCACGACCAGTTGTGATCCAGCCTGGGATGAAACCAGTGCCTTAGACCTCTGCGCCTCTCAGGAGCTGAATTTATGTATCTGAAATGCACCCACTGACAGACAAGACGGGCGAGCAGACAGACAGCATGGATGACCTGAGGGTTCTGCTGGTTCTCAACAGAACAGCTGCTGTCACCAGTAATTCTGTCTCACTGCTGTTAGAGAGACACACACACCAGTAGCAGTGTGTGGGTAAAATCAGTCAGGAAGCCAAGCCAGTAAAAAAAGCCATATTACAACCTATGTTGGGGGGTGTTTTGAAGCACCAGGACAACCAACAATTGAGCTCAGCTCAATGCCGATTGGCTAATTATTATTATTATTATTTTGTTTTTTCTCGGGAGACCAAATGCTTGCTGGTGTCAATCAATCATATACTACAGCGGTCACATGTTATACTCTTTTGATCCAGACAGCATCAGATACATGGGCTACACATACTGAGATTGAAAGGGGTGCTGTTTCCCTCGCTCTAATGATTTCTCCAGGGAGATTCAGCCACTTGCAAATTCACCATTTTTTTGGGGGAAACAGAGATGATAGAGAAATTATTTTATAATTGTAATTTATTTATTGGTTAAATATTTGGGGAAGCCTGACCTCCCATGGCATCCATGAATACACACCACTGCGCACACATGTCACCGACCTGTAGCATCCCTGTTCCCTTTCCCTCTTTGCCGTGCCTTTGAGAGCTTTATCATAAGTCATGTACTTATCAAAAGTCAGCTTGTGGCACATTTGACTTCACATTTGATTTGCATCATATATGATCAATATTATGAACGTATTGTTTATTCTGTCAACTAAGGCAGTCTTTACAACTATTTTAAATTCAATGCTTGACAGTTGTGAATTGTCCCTGCAATCAAATCGAAGCATTTGTCTTGCATCTCATACTAACCCAGAAAATCTACTGAAAACTGATACACTGTAGTTACACTTCAGTGCATAGACAACATTCTAGCGTAGAACTAATTCATTGCAATTATGATTCAAGTAATCAAGGCCTGCCTGAATCCAAACCAATTTTGTCTTGAAACAACCAAACTGCAAATAATTCTAGAATAAAACTGATGTTTTGGTTCCTCCCCATTGTTTAAGTGAAAGACTGACGAGTTTTGGCATTTCTGTGTGTCTTCGGCTATTTTCACATTTTCAGGCAAGTGACCATAATCTTCGGGCAACCTGAGAAAATTATCCTGACTACCCCGATGGGCAATTGCCTTTCAGGCCTAAATGTCAATCCACACAATTATGGGTTAAGTCCATGTGACAATGTGTGTATCTGTGTCTAGAATGATAATGTTTACAGCGGTACCTCTGGTGATTGACAGTATGGTAGATGGCACTGGACTCACTTCCCTCTTCACTTGTTTCTCCTCACCTTTTCCACACCCCTCCTCCAGACATCCCTCTGTGAGTGGGTCAGCAGCGTACCACCCTGCATCCCACTGCTGGCTTGTCTCTGAAGCTAAGCAGGTCAGTCCCTAGATGGGAGACAAGATGCTGCTAGAAGTGGTGTTGGAGGGCCAGTAGGAGGCACTTTTTCATCTGTTCTAGAATAAAATATCACAATGCCCCAGGGCAGTAATAGGGAACGTTGCCCTGTGTACGGCGCAGTCTTTCAGATGGGATGGTAAACTGATGTCCTGACTCTCAGTAGCCACTAAAGAGCCTATGGCACTTATTGTAAGTGTAGGGTTCTTAACCCCGCTGTCTTGGCTAAATTCCCTATCTGGCCCTCATACCATCATGGTCACCTAATCATCCCCAGCTTCCAATTGGCTCATTCGTCTCCCCTGTAATTATTCCACAGGTTGTTGCTGTAAATGGGAATGTGTTCTCAGTCAACTTACCTGGGTGAGGTAAGGGTGAAAGCCACCTAATCCTGGACTGCTGGTCTGGTAGGTGACAGTCATTGGAGTCCATTCATTTGGCTGTGAGTCTTCTACATGCAGGCAGACAGACAAACAGTCACAGGGATTGAGGACACGCAACCTTCTCCAAGAGCTTTTGTTCCAGCCCCACGGAAACACAACTGATTCAACTAATTAAATGGGACATCGCTATACTGAGAAATGGAGCCTTTGTTCATGTTTTTCCCAGGGCCCCCATACTATACAATGAGGATGAGGAAGTGATTTGCTGTTTGGGGTAAGTTTCTCAAAAACAAGTGAAATCACAAAAAAGGTGTCTCGATCCTTCCTTAACATTCCATTTACATACAAAATTCAAGATTTCGTTGTAAAAAAGCTAACTTTTCCTTTAAGTTCTTGATGATCAGTTGGTTATTTAAATCATGTGTTAGTGCTGGGCCGGAACAATAGCCTGCACACTCTGTAGCCCTCCAGGACTAGGGTTGAAGACCAGCCAGGGCTTGTTCTTACAAAGTGTCTGAGTAAGAGTGCTGATCTAGGATCAGTTTTGCCTATTAGATCATAGTTATAAGGAGGGAATGGGTGGATCCTAGATCAGCACTCTACTCTGTCAATGTGGGCTCAGACCACTGCTCTGGGTGGTTTGGTCCCTTGGGTGGTATATAAGTGTGTGTTTGTACTGTTATTACACAACAACATCAATTAGCAAGTCATGAGCCAGAGCCAAGTTTCCATGTACATTCAGCAAAGCAGTAGGGGAATCCATCAGTGCGTTTCTCAGCCCTGGGTCCTATTCATTAGGCACGAAACGGAAGGAAACTGGGAAGTACAATCTGAACTTGTCCAATAAGAAGCCAGTGTCCTAATTAATACAACCCTGCTTGTGACAAGCAGTAAACACTGTGACCTTGGAATGGAGAGGGAGTGCGAGAGAACATTGGTTTACTGTAGTAGAGGTGTAAACGGGCTATGCAGAACAAACTGGAGCTTCACTTCAAATGTTTGAAATCTTTATGTTGAGATCTGCTATAAAGCACTATTATATATATATATATATATATATATATATATATAAAAAAAAAACATTTTAAAAATACATTCATTTAGCAGACGCTCTTATCCAGAGCGACTTACAGTATGAGTCCATACATTTCCATACTTTTTCTTACTGGTCCCCCGTGGAAATAGAACCCGCAACCCTGGAGTTGCAAGCACCATGCTCTACCAACTGAACCAAACGGGACTATCTCGTCAGGCTGGGGGCAGAGTACAGGGGTCATAGTTCAGCCTAGGATAATGCCTGATTCACACCAATGGAGCCAACCCAAACCCTACTGTGCTGGCTCGGATAGTTCCCTTTTTTAACATTGTATTTTTCCTTCATAGCTTGTTCTCCATCTTCTTTTTAAATAGGAAGCCAATTTGTTTTCAGCACTTTTATTTCCATGACTGATCAAAACTTGTTCTCATGGCTCTCTTGTCCCTCTGCAGGAGACATGTGGTGAGCAATATGTTTGGAACATCAAATCGTAATACATATAGAATCATGAGAATTGCCAAATACATTGTATCGGCACCTAAGTATTGTGATAATATCGTATCGTGAGGTCCCTGGAAATTCCCAGCCCTAGTAGATGAGTAACCAGGCCAGCCCAGTACAGCTCAGCATGGTTTGGTTTGGCCCTATAGGAGTGGTAATCAGGAATAGGTGAGGCTACATTAACAGAAGTATGAAGTAGGCGGAGGTTAGCGGCATTGCCTAACAGTGAGTGGTAAGGGAGGTCTGTCTGTTTTTGTCAGGAGGTATCAGGTGGGTCGAGGTCACTGAAATCATTCTCGGAATTGTGGAAAACATTCTCCTTGCATACCCTTAGGTACAGACCTAGGACCAGCGTAACATCCCAAGTCTATTAGGTGGGAAGAGACAATACTGACCTTAGATCAGTGTCTAGGGGTAATGCATCCTACCCTCATACAAGGACGTGATGAGATGTTTCCAGTGTGTGTTCCGAACTTAAGCTTCTGAATAGTTCCTTCTCCGCATCTCGCTGATAATCTCAATATGATTTGTCACTTGGTGTATTAAAAGAATAGTTCTCCCAAATTACAAAATGTCTTATTGGATTCGTTACCCTGTAAACTGTAATTTGAGTGAACTATCCCTTTAATCTACCCTCCAACATGTAGATGTATTTCAGTTCACTGAACACTTCAGACCTGTGTCTCAGACCTGTGTCTCAGACCTGTGTCTCAGACCTGTGTCTCAGACCTGTGTCTCAGACCTGTGTCTCAGACCTGTGTCTCAGACCATGTACTGTGAAAGTCCATCTATATTGGAGGGACGTGGGATGAATGAGTACCATTGCTTCTATGTGAATTAGTGGTACGCAGTCTGACCACACGTCAGTTGTCTTTTTATCAGATGCCCCCTGGTGAATCTGTGTTTACACAGTCACCCCAATTCTAATGTATTGGCATATCTGACACCGATCTGATCTTTTCCCCATTGTGTAACCAGCAAAAACCACATGGAAACTGATCTTTTGACTTCTGATTTATACCACATCTGTTTTGGTTCTCAATCCTGATATAATTCTGATGGTTCATATGTGACCTCAGTCTGGACAATATAATCAGTTTTTTTTCTCTGAAGTGTTTTGTAGTTTTTTTTTTTTTTTTTTTGCACATGACCCGTTGTTGCATGACAACCACCCAAAAATGTAAAGGAACAGTGATAGGAAATTATAATTGCACCTGTATGCTATTTCAAAGGTAATGCACATATCTGATATGGGCCACACATAAAACTGAGTGTAGACAGTCAGAAAAATTATAATCTGAATTTGGTTCTTAGCCGGCATTTACACAGCCATCCTAAGTCATGTGTATTTAGATTCAGCTTTATATGAGCGGTATCTGGAGGTCTCCGAGTGTTTAATGACATAAGATGCCTCATCTTAATACTCCCGGCGAGTGACAGTGTGACTGCTCCTAGTGGCTGTACTCACAGTGAGTGACAGACAGGTTTGCATATCTATCATATCCTGTCTGTGTGTCAGACCGTGTTCGAGATATGGGTGGGACTCCCTCTCTAACACACTTAACTGTTGTTCGACTCCATGAAACCCCCCCCAGACAGCAGGGACGCAACACATATTGGCTATGTAGGAGAGAAAACGAGGTGGTGGCTGGACAGTCGGATGGTGTTTTTGTCTGAGAGAGATGGGAGGAGGATGGGGCGAGGGAATGGAAGAGAGGGAGAAACGGAGGAGAGTGAGGGAAGGCGAACACGCACACAAGGTTGAAGGGAACTAATATCCATAGAGAAGGTTTCTGTCTGGTAACTGTCACTCTAAATATCCCCTCCCCCCCACACACACACACACCCCTCTTCAATCTGCAGGGTGTCTGACCCAATTCTGTGAGGAGAGGAGACGAAGAAGAAAGAGATGGCTCTAATGTTGGCAACAAATTAGCCTGTCAGTTAGCGGAGCTTACCCTGGAATGAAGAGTAATTTACAGAGAAAGAGAGGGATGGAGAGCGAGGCAGAAAGGGAGGGTGAAGAAGAGAGACGGGGATGGAGGAAGGGGAACGGTGATGGAGGGAAAGTTATATTGAAGGCGTGTGATCCTAAAACGGAGAAATGGCAGTGCAAGAGAAGCCCTCTCTCGCTCTCTCAGCCGTTAACGAGCTGTGTGTGTGTAGGCAGCCTCTTCATGGCTGTTCTCTTCAATTCCTGCTGCTGCCCCTCCCCCTCCCTTCTATGAGAAGCGTTACGCCAGGCAGTGATAGGCTACCGCTCTGAGACACACACACACACGGATATGCACACATAGAGACAGAGGCTAAAAGGGAGAGGAGGGTAACTTGTGTGGGCTATGATGGTGAAATCACTGCTTCAGTTCAATGCTATGAGACTAATTTCTCTCTACATTCAGTTCAATTGAATTGACATGATATTGGTGATGACAAGGAAACGATAATACATTAAATAATAAATTATCACAAAATAATTAGGCCTATACAGAATACGAATGAAACACAAATGACACACCATTTCAATACTCTCTCTCTCTCTCTCTCTCTCAGGCTGCCTGTCAGGGTCTTGTTGACCCCCCCGTTCCTCCGATGAACCCCCTCAACTCCATGAAACCCGGTCTGCCTCCCACTCCGCACAGGTACACACACACACACACAGAGAGTGACTCATAGAGGGAGTGCTGAGCTGATTGTCAGTTGGCTTCTGGTTGGCTTTCACCTCTCACCTGTCCTGCTATTGGCTGAGCTCTAGGATCTGACTGCCGATTTGCTGCTGCTGGCCCGAGCACTGGTTTCCTGTTTAAGAGTTCACTTCCTGTGGTTTCAGGAGAGGAAGTGGAGCGTAACCTTATCCGCACACACACACCAGGGTTGGGCTCAGTTCAATTGAGAATGTCTCATAAATTCCAATTCAATTCTTGAATTTTAATTAGTAAACAGGATACATAATTGCAATTTGAATTAAAGGAAATATAGTTGAATTCAGTGAAATTCAATGACATTAAAATGCCTGTTCTATTCTATATTAAGTGTGGTCTTTACAAATATACATTAGCAGTCAAAGGTTTGGACACACCTACTCATTCAAGGCTTTTTCTTTATTTTTACTATTTTCTACATTGTAGAATAATAGTGAAGACATAAACTATTAAATAACACATATGGAATCATGTAGTAACCAAAAAAGTGTTAAACTAATGAAAATATATTTTAGATTCTTCAAAGTAGCCACCCTTTGCCTTGATGACAGCTTTGCACACTCTTGGCATTCTCTCAACCAGCTTCATGAGGTAGTCTCCTGGAATGCATTTCAATTAACGGGTTTGCCTTGTTAAAAGTTAATTTGTGGAATTTCTTTCCTTAATGGTTTTGAGCCAATCAGTTGTATTGTAACAAGGTAAGGGGGTATATAGAAGATAGCCCTATTAGGTAAAAGACCAAGTCCATATTCACCTGGAATGCTTTCCAACAGTCTTGGAGGAGTTTCCACATATGCTGAGCACTTGTTGGCTGCTTTTCCTTCACTCTGCGGTCCAACTCATCCCAAAACATCTCAATTGGGTTGAGGTTGGGTGATTGTGGAGGCCAGGTCATCTGATGCAGCACTCCATCACTCTCCTTCTTGGTCAAATAGCCATTACACAGCCTGGAGGTGTGTTGGGTCATTGTCCTGTTGAAAAACATGATAGTCCCGCTAAGCGCAAACAAAATGGGAAGGCGTATCGCTGCAGAATACTGTGGTAGCCATGCTGGTTAAGTGTGCATTGAATTCTAAATAAATCACCAACATTGTCACCAGCAAAGCACCCCCACACCATTGCACCACCTCCTCCATGCTTCAAGGTGGGAACCACACATGCAGAGATCATCTGTTCATATACTCTGTGTCTCACAAAGACATGTCGGTTGGAACCAAACATTTCTGATTTGGACTCGTCACACCAAAGGACAGATTCCCACCAGTCTAATGTCCACTGCTCGTGTTTCTTGACCCAAGCAAGTCTCTTATTGTTGTCCTTTAGTTGTGGTTTCTTTGCAGTAATTTGGCCATGAAGGCCTGATTCCCGCAGTCTGCTATGAACAGTTGATGTTGAGATATCTGTTAATTGAACTCTGTTAAGCATTTATTTGGGCTGCAATTTCTGAGGCTGGTAACTCTAATGAACTTATCCTCTGCAGCAGAGGTAACTCTGGGTCTTCCATTCCTGTGGCGGTCTTCATGAGAGACAGTTTCATCATAGTGCTTGATGGTTTTTGAGACTGCACTTGAAGAAACTTTCAAAGTTCTTGAAATTTAGCTTAAAATAATGATGAACTGTCGTTTCTCTTTGCTTATTTGAGCTGTTCTTGCCATAATATGGACTTGGTCTTTTACCAAATAGGGCTATCTTCTGTATACCAACCCTACCTTGTCACAGTAGAACTGATTGTCTCAAACACATTAAGAGGAAAGAAATTCCACAAATGAACCTTTAACAAGGCACTCCTGTTAATTGGAATGCATTCCAGGTGACTACCTCATGAAGCTGGTTGAGAGAATGCCAAAAGTGTTCAAAGCTGTCAAGGCAGAGGGTGGCTACTTTGAAGAATCTGAAATATAAATATATTTTGATTTGTTTAACAGTTTTTTGGTTACTACATGATTCCATATGTGTTTTGATGTCTTGCCTATTATTCTACAATGTATAAATAAAGAAAAACCCTGTAATGAGTAGGTGTGTCCAACCTTTTGACTGGTACTGTACATAAAACATCAAACATGTTATATACATGCATATCATTTTGGGGGGAAACAATTAATTTGCAAAACAAACTCTTAAAATGAACAATATCGGTATGGAAATATTCTATTTCATTAATCATTTAAATATGGGGAAAGTACATTTCCCAGAATGCATTAGCTTAACCTTAAAGTTGTCCCTGAAGCCTTCAAAAAGAAGCCATACAAATGAAATGGTTGGTGGAAATTTAATTGGCTATTCTATGGACTAAGGTTGAGAGGGTACATGAACACCGTTTCCAGAGAAAAGTGATATATTCTTTGGTATCTGGAAGTGTTACATGTCACATTCAATTAAACTATTATGTTATTATTTATAAATATATTTTACCCCCTTTTTTTCCCTCCCAATTTCAATTATGATCTTGACCCATCGCTGCAACTCCCCAACGGGCTCGGGAGAGGCGACGGTCGAGTCATGCGTCCTCCAAAATATGACCCGTCAAACCGCGCTCCTTAATTTCACTAGGATAGGGGGCAGCATTCGGAATTTTAGATGAAAAGCGTGCCCAAACATATTGGTAGATTTGGATAGAAAGCACTCTAGTTTCCAAAACTGTTAAAATAATGTCTGTTAGTATAACAGAACTCATTTGGCAGGCAAAAACCTGAGACAAATCCAACCAGGAAGTGGAAAATCAGATTTTGTTTTAAAAAAAATCCTGTGTCTGTGGGGTCAGATTGCACTTCCTAAGGCTTCCAGTAGATGTCAACAGTCTTTAGAAGTTGTTTCAGGCTTGTATTGTGAAAGGGGATCGAATAAGAGCTGTTTCAACAAGTGGTCAAGCTGAAAGACATTAGTTTAGTCTCGCGCGTAGCCGTGAGCGCGACGCTCGTTCTCTTTCCTTTCTAATGACAACGGAATTGTCCAGTTGGAATATTATTGAATATTTATGATAAAAACATCCTAAAGATTGATTATATACATTGTTTGACATGTTTCTACTAACTTTAATGGAACTTTTTGTAACTTTTCGTCTGGACTTTGTGCCCGCGCTTTGTGCAATTGGATTACTGGACTAAACGCGCGAACAAAAAGGAGGTATTTGGACATAAAGATGAACTTTATCGAACAAAACAAACATTTATTGTCTAACATGGAGACCTGGGAGTGCCATCAGATGAAGATCATCAAAGGTAAGTGATTAATTGAATCGCTATTTCTGACTTTTGTGACACCTCTCCTTCTTTGGAAAATGGCTGTATGGTTTTCTGTGGCTAGGCGCTGACCTACCATAATCGCATGGTGTGCTTTCGCCGTAAAGCCTTTTTGAAATCAAACACTGTGTCTGGATTAACAAGAAGTTTATTTTTAAAATGGTGTATAATACTTGTATGTTTGAGGAATTTTAATTGAGATTTCTGTTGTTTGAATTTGGCGCCCTGCAATTTCACTGGCTGTTGGTGAGGTGGGACGCTCACGTCCCGAACGATCCCAGAGAGGTTTTAACATCCGCCCGCTTAACCCGGAAGCCAGCTGCACAAATGTGTTGGAGGAAACGCCGTTCAACTGACGACCAAAGTCAGTCTGCAGGCGCCCGGCCCTCCACAAGGAGTCGCTAGGGCCTGATGAGCCAAGTAAAGCCCCCCCCCCAAAGCTTAGCCTAACCCGGACGACACTGGGCCAATTGTTTGACGCCTTATGGGACTCCCGGTCACGGCCGATTGTGACACAGCCTGCGATGCAGTGCCTTAGTCCGCTGCGCCACACAGGAGGCTGAGACTCTTATGCTCTGACTGAGTGGAATTTCTTTGAAGTGCGCTGTATTAAATTACACTTCCTGTCACTCAAACACAAATTCAAATTCTACATCCTGTGGGGTGTGGCCAATTTGATTTTCAATTCATGAGTTGAATGGGAGTCAATTCCAAATTTATGAATTGAGCCCAACGCTGACACACACACACACACACACACACACACACACACACACACACACACACACTCTCTCTCACTCTCTCTCAGGAGCCTCCTCTCCCTCGGAAGGGCTGCTCATACTGGTTTCTAAGTAACTGCTTTGTTGTTATGGAAACATTGTTGAGTGCCTCTTGAGGATGTGATGTGGTACAAGTCATTCAACTCCTACAAATACTCCCACTTGTCTTTCTCTTCAACAAACTAACAATAACTGCTTCCTCTCCTTCATCTGCACAGATCTGACAAATTTGGATAGGTGAGAGAGCATTATGGTGGTGTACAGTTACCTACCAGATATTGCTTTCACCTGTCCAGGGTCCATATGTAGCAAGCGCCTGAGAGTAGGAGTGCTGATCTAGGATCACATCCCCTTTCCATGTACTCTTGTTCATTTTAATCTGAAACGCAAGACTGATCCTAAATCAGCAACCCTACTCTGAGATGTTTGATGCACATTACAGACCCAGGTCTGTAAGCCATTCCCGTACATGACTCCATACCATAATATAATATCCCTGCTTCCTGTCTCCCTTAGTGACGGTAACTTCCTGTATGACTCTGCCTCCTGGCAACAAGGCACCAATCAGCAGCCAGGCGCCCTCTCTGTGGTAACCACTGTCTGGGGCGTGACCAATCCCTCGCACAGCCAGGTAATGGACCAGGCCAATTATGTCTCCTTCCTCACCCCCCCACCCCCCTTCTCTCATCCATCCTGCTATCATTATCATCTTTTCCGTCCATCAGCCATCCCTCTTCCATCCCCCACTCCTACGTCCATGTATTTAACCTTGTTTGAAGGAGAGCAAATATCTTTGGCAGCATTCCAGGCCGCCTACATAGCAGTTGTTCACCAAATCTGACAAGGCCTGGATTAAGTGTTTTAACATGTTAGTAACCGCATCAGTGATATTCCAATCCTGCTACAATGTAGATGACACAGCTTTTGATTATTTGTTCATTTGTACAGTATAAGTGCTTTGCAGACTGTATGGAATGTCAATGTCTTTTTTTTTTTCTTTTCTACCGGTTTCCTGTTTCCACTACCTATCCACTTCCTGTGTTACCCCGTCTAGGTGTTTGGCGCGCCCATGGGTCCGGGCGGGAACTCTGGAGGTCACATGATGCAGGGCAGTGGTGGCGGTGGGGGGATGAGTCCCGGTGTGAACCACCAGTACCAGAGCTATGGTGATAAGGGCTATGGACAACCAGGTCTCTACGGACGCCCCAACACCGCCTATAACCAAGCACCACCATATGGACAAAGGTAAACACCTTTTGACTTGTACTTATGGTATATGTTCACCGGGGTCATGTTCATTAGGCATCAAACGGAAGAAAACGGAGTGCAACTGCGAGGTACTACCTAGGGCGTATTCACTAGGCACGAAATGGAAGGAAAAAAATGGACTGAAATAGGGAAGGACTACCTGGAACATTGCACCGAATACATCTGTTTAACCTACAGCTATTGTAAGCGGTAATCATGAGCCTATAAACCAGGGTTACACTGTTAGCACTTAGGTGGTGTGCAATAGTAGGAAGACCACTTAGTGCAGGGTGAGCTGCATAATCAGCTCCAATGTAAATAACATGAGTAAGTCTACCTCTGATTAGCTTCCCAGTAAAGCATTAAAAACAATCAAGCAACCCAGAAAAGTGCTAAAAATAGCCCATAATTAACATATGTAGAAACAAGGTCCATGAAGTCAATAACTGGCTTGTAACAGATGACATTCATATTCTGACTATCTCTGAAACTCACTTAGATAATACCTTTGATGATACAGTGGTAGCAATACATGGTTATAACATCTACCGAAAAGACAGAAATGCCAACGGAGGCGGTGTTGCGGTCTATATTCAGAACCACATTCCTGTAAAGCTTAGAGACGATCTAATGTTAAATACTGTTGAAGTAATATGGCTACAGGTTCATCTGCCTCACCTAAAGCCCATTCTGTTGGGAAGCTGCTATAGACCAAGTGTTAAGTCAGTATCTGGATAATATGTGTGAAATGCTTGATAATGTATGTGATATCAACAGAGGTATATTTTCTGGGTGATTTTAAATATTGACTGGCTATCATCAAACTTCAAACTGTAACCAGTGCCTGCAACCTGGATCAGGTTGTCAGTCAACCTACCAGGGTAGTTACAAACAGCACAGGAATTAAATCAGCAACATGTATTGATCACATTTTTACTAACGCTGCAGATATTTGCTTTAAAGCAGTATCCAAATCCATAGGATGTAGTGATCACAATATAATAGCCATATCTAGGAAAACCAAAGTTCCAAAGGCTGGGCCTAATATAGTGTATAAGAGGTCATACAAGAAGTTTTGTAGTGATTCATATGTTGATGATGTAAAGAATACTTGCTAGTTTGTGGTGTGTAATGAGGAGCAACCAGACGCTGCACTTGACACATTTATGAAACTACTTATTCCAGTTACTAATAAGCACACACCCATTAAGAAAATGACTGTAAAAACTGTTAAATCCCCTTGGATTGATGAGGAATTGAATTGTATGGTTGAGAGGGATGAGGCAAAAGGTACGGCAATTAAGTCTGGCAGCCCAACTGATTGGCAAACATACTACAAATTAAGAAAACATGTGACTAACCTAAAGAAAAAGAAACTACACTATGAAACAAAGAAATTATATAAAGAATGATAGTAAAAAGCCAACTTGGCTCCTTCATTTATTGAATCAGATGGCTCATTCATCACAAAGCCCACTGATATTGCAAACTACTTTAAAACCTCTCTAGGGTAGGTGGGACGAAATCGTCCCGCACTATTCAACAGCCAGTGACACATCAGAGCGCCAAATTTAAAAACCACAATATCATAATTCAAAGTTCTCAAACATAGGACTATTTTACACCATTTGGAAGATAAGACTCTCGTTAATCTATAACCACATTGTCAGATTTCAAAAAGGCTTTACAGCGAAAGCAAAACATTAGATTATGTTAGGAGAGTACATAGCCAGAAATAACCACACAGCCATTTTTCAAGCAATCATATATGTCACAAAAACCAAAACCACAGCTAAATGCAGCACTAACCTTTGATCTTCATCAGATGACACTCCTAGGACATTGTTACACAATACATGCATGTTTTATTCAATCAAGTTCATATATCAAAAACCAGCTTTTTACATTAGCATGTGATGTTCAGAACTAGCATACACACCGCAAACTTCTGGTGAATTTACTTAATTACTCAGCATAAAATGTTCACAAAATACATAACAATTATTTAAAGAATTACAGATACAGAACTCCTTTATGCAATCGCGGTGTCAGATTTTAAAATACTTTTCGGCGAAAGCACATTTTGCAATATTCTGAGTAAATGAGTAAAATGAGTAATTTGACACCCACCAAGTTTGGCCCTCACCAAACTCAGATTTACTATAAGAAAAATTGGATTACCTTTGCTGTTCTTCGTCAGAATGCACTCACAGGACTTCTACTTCAACAACAAATGTTGATTTGGTTCGAAATAATCCATAGTTATATTGAAATAGCTCCGTTTTGTTCGTGCGTTGAGGTCCTTATCCGAAGGGTGACGCGCGGGCGCATTTCGTGACAAAAAATGTCAAAATATTCCATTACCGTACTTAGAAGCATGTCAAACGCTGTTTAAAATCAATTTTTATGCGATTCTTCTCGTAAAATAGCGATAATATTCCAACCGGGTGACGTTGTATTCATTCAAAGACTGAAAGAACAAAATGGAGAATTCACATGAACGCGCATCTCCAGTGTCACTGTCCTCAACCTGACCAGTAACAAACAGAGCTGCTGTACTTAGCCCAGAGACTGCAGACATCTCATTACACTTTCTGGCGCCTTCTGAGAGCCAATGGAAGCCTTAGAAAATGTCACGTTACAGCACAGATGCTGTATTTTTGATAGAGAGGCTACAGAAGGACAATAAATTGTCAGACAGGGCACTTCCTGTATGGAATCTTCTCAGGTTTTGGCCTGCCATATGAGTTCTGTTATACTCACAGATACCATTCAAACAGTTTTAGAAACTTTAGAGTGTTTTCTATCCAAATCTAATTATATGCATATTCTAGTTTCTGGGCAGGAGTAATAACCAGATTAAATTGGGTACGTTTTTTATCCGGCCGTGCAAATACTGCCCCCTAGCCCCAACAGGTTAATGACTTTTTCATTGGCAAGATAAGCAAACTGAGGGATGACATGCCAGCAACAAACGCTGATGCTACACATCCAAGTATATCGTACCAAATTATGAAAGACAAGAATTGTACTTTTGAATTACGTATGGAAGACAAGCCACCAGGATCTGACAATCTAGATGGAAAATTACTGAGGATAATAGCAGACAATATTGCCACTCCTATTTGCCACATCTTCAATTTAAGCCTACTAGAGAGCATGTGCCCTCAGGCCTGGAGGGAAGCTAAAGTCATTCTGCTACCCAAGAATAGTAAAGCCCCCTTTACTGGCTCAAGTAGCCGACCAATCAGCCTGTTACCAACCCTTAGTAAACTTATGGAAAAAATTGTGTTTGACCAGATACAATGCTATTTTACAGTAAACAAATTGACAACAGAAATTCAGCATGGTTATAGGGATGGACACTCAACAAGCACAGCATTTACACAAATTACAGTTGATTGGCTGAGAGAAATTGATGATAAAATGATTGTTGGGGCTGTCTTGTTAGACTTTAATGCAGCTTTTGACATAATCGATCATAGTCTGCTGCTGGAAAAACGTATGTGATATGGCTTTACACCCCCTGCTATAATGTGGATAAAGAGTTACTTGTCTAACAGAACACATATGGTGTTCTTTAATGGAAGCCTATCAAATATAATCCAGTTAGAATCAGGAATTCCCCAGGGTAGCTGTTTAGGCCCCTTGCTTTTTTCAATTTTTACTAACGATATGCCGCTGACTTTGAGTAAAGCCAGTGTGTCTATGTATGCGGATGACTCAACACTATACATGTGAGCTACTACAGCGACTGAAATGACTGCAATACTCAACAAAGAGCTGCAATTAGTTTCAGAGTGGGTGGCAAGGCACAAGTTAGCCCTAAATATTTCTAAAACTAAAAGCATTGTATTTGGAACAAAACACTCACTAAACCCTAAACCTCAACTAAATCTTGTAATAGATCATGTGGAAATTGAGCAAGTTGAGATGACTAAACTGCTTGGAGTAACACTAGATTGTAAACTGTCATGGTCAAAACATATTGATGCAGTAGTAGCTAAGATGGGGAGAAGTCTGTCTATAATTAAAGCAATGCTCTGCCTTAACAACATTATCAACAAGGCAGGTCCTACAGGCCCTAGTTTTGCGCACCTTGATTACTGTTCAGTCGTGTGGTCAGGTGCCACGAAAAAGGACTTAGGAAAATTGCATTTGACTCAGAACAGGGCAGCATGGCTGGCCCTTGGATCTACACAGAGAGCTAATATTAATAATATGCATGTCAATCTCTCCTGGCTGAAAGTGGAGGAGAGATTGACTTCATCACTACTTGTATTTATGAGAGGTGTTGACATGTTGAACGCACCGAGCTGTCTGTTTGAACTACTGGCAAACAGCTCGGACACCCATGCATACCCCACAAGACATGTCACAAGAGGTCTCTTCACAGTCCCCAAGTCTAGAACAGACTATGGGAGGTGCACAGTACTACATAGAGCCATGACTACATGGAACTCTATTCCACATCAAGTAACTGACACAAGCAGTAAAATGAGATTTAAAAAAACACCTTATGGAACAGTGGGGACTGTAAAGCAACACAAACATTGGCACAGACACATGCATACACACACATGGATTTATTACTGTAGATATGTGGTAGTGGTGGAGTAGGGGCCTGAGGGCACACAGTGTGTTGTGAAGTCTGTGAATGTAATGTTTTACAATTTTATAAACTGCCATAATTTTGCTGGACCCCAGGAAGAGTAGGTGCTGCTTTTGCAGCAGCTAATGGGGATCCATAATAAATACAATAAGGTTTGTGCTAATGAATACAACCCTGAACCTTTCTTCTCCATTGCAAAATGTGTAAAGTTTCATTAGCCGAATGAACACAACCCAGGGCTCCAGTCAGTCAGACACATGGGGGGAATTTGAATTGCATTTGATTTGATTTCCTCTTCAAGCCCATTAGATGAGAAAGACGGAGGTCCCTCCCTTCTGGCCTTGTCCTCCAATGGGTTTTGAGAAAGAGACGAGGAGGGAGGATGTGAGGAGTATGCAATTGAGATCTTCCCTATGTCACTGTGTGTGTGTCTCTGTCAAAGCAGCAGGCTGTGCCACTGCTGTCTGTGGGGGGTTCTTCATGGAGTCAGAACAACAGCTACGTGTGTCAGAGAGGGAGTCCCACCCACATCTCTGACCAAGCCGCACGCACTCACACACACAATCAACACTCATTGTGCTTGGCCTCTATGGAGTCAGTTGCAAATAATTCTCCCTTTCTCTCCCCCCTCTCTCTCCCTCTCTCTCTGTGTGTGTATCTTAGTTACTCTAATAATGGTGGTGGTGGAGGGGGAATGGGCCAACGCCCCCCCTCTGACTTCACCCAGGCTGCTGCCGCTGCTGTTGCCGCCGCTGCTGCCACGGCAACCGCCACTGCCACGGCAACAGTTGCCGCCATCCAGGAGAAACAGAACCAGGAAATGAACTACGGCCAGGTAAGAGGCTCCACCTTACCGTGTGTACGTGAACAGGAAGCTGCTTACTAGGACAGCTTTCCTCTAAATAGTGGGCTATTTCTTAAACCATTTGTAGGGGGGACATTGTGCTTCTGTTTGGTTCATTGTTAGAGCTCATTACACACCCTGCAGGACAGAGCAGGAACTAGCTCTGCCACACCCACACACGCTCCAGATTCCAGAGACATGGGCTTGATTAGAGGGAGAACATAAGTATTTTTTAGCAGACTGTTTACACGTCTACAAATTCTGTCTCTGAGGAGAAACCACACTGTAAGTCCTATCTCTTCATCTGTATGTTTCTCTCCTTTTTTTCTTTCTTTCTCTCTCTCCAGATGGGCGGAGGACCCTCCTCCTACAGTACCCAGTTCCTGTCCCACCCGGGCCCCCAGCAGGGTGGGCCCCGCGGCCCCCCGGGGATGAGCCCCAGTGGGATGGTCCAGTCCCGGCCTGGACAGCACCCCTCAATGGGGGGCATGGGGTACCCCTCGCACCCCTCCCAGGGTCAGGGCCAGAGGATGTCCCAGCAGCACCCAGGCTACCCAGCAGGTCAACAACAGGGGCTCAAACGCCCCTACCAATCTGAGGTACACTTAGAATATACACAGTGCAAACACATGCAAGACACTAACACGCGCAAACATGAGCTTACAAACTCCCCCTCCTCTCCCCCGTTCCTCCCCCAGGGTTTCCCAGGGCAGCAACAGTATGGTTCAGGGGGCATGTCTCCGTACCATGGTGGCCAGCCCCTCCAGTACCCCCCCGGCCCCCAGCAGCGCCCGCCCCAGTCCCCATCCTACCACCCCAACCAGCGCATGCCCCCCATGGGACAGTACCAGCAAGGACCACCCAACCCGGCACAGTACTACAAGGTAAGCAGTGAGACCCCACTGCGGTGTTTAGGTTAACTTGTGAAAGGGGCTAGCAGTAATGCAGCCGACCCAAGACTACACATTCCATATCCGCTTACCCCTTATTTCACTTCCCTTTCATCTCTCAAATTTCTGTTCACAAATAAAAGCTTTTAAAATATGAAAGTGGAATGGAATTCTGTTTCACTTAATAAAAATATATGTATTTTAAAGTTCAAGTTATCAATATGGGCTTTTCAAGTAAGTATTTACATTTCATTTAGCTGATGCTCTTATCCGGAGCGAATTACAGAAGAAATTAGGGTTAAGTGCCTTGCTCAAGGGCACATCAACAGATTTTGTCACTTTCTCTGCTCAGGGATTTGAACCAGCGACCTTTTCCGTTACTGGCCAAATGCTCTTAATCGCTACATGTTATGGACCGCTACCTCTTAGTGACTGCGTTGATGCTGATCTTGTGCTGGTATTTTTTAGATGTTTTATTTAACCCTTATTTTACCAGGTAAGTTGACTGAGAACACGTTCTCATTTACAGCAACGATCTGGGGAATAGTTACAGGGGAGAGGAAGGGGGATGAATGAGCCAACTGGAAGCTGGGGATGATTAGGTGGCCATGATGGTATGAGGGACAGATTGGGAATTTAGCCAGGACACCAGGGATAACAGCCCTACTCTTACGATAAGTGCCATGGGATCTTTAGTGATGGCACCCTACACAGGGCAATGTCCCCAATCTCTGCCCTGGGGCATTGGGATATATATTTTTTTAGAATAGAGTTAAGAGTGCCTTCTACTGGCCCTCCAACACCACTGATTATTGTGTGTGTGTTTTAAACAGGAGCAGCAGTACAATGGGCAGCAGGGTAACATGCCACCAGGAGGCTACAACGCCTTCACACAG
Organism: Salmo trutta; assembly: GCF_901001165.1. NCBI lineage: Eukaryota > Metazoa > Chordata > Actinopteri > Salmoniformes > Salmonidae > Salmo > Salmo trutta. Next base: position 35,231,939 of record NC_042979.1, read on the forward strand.
GCTGCTGTCAATGCGGTAAGCCACTGTGTGTGTGTGTGTGTGTGTGTGTGTGTGTAGCCTAGCGGTGTGGAGGAGAGGGTCCTTTGCTTTGGAATGTTTGGGTCCTTTGCAAATGTAATTTATAATTGTAATTTGTCAACCCAAATAAAGAACATGTGTTAGGCTATGGCACACGGATTTTGTGTCAGCAATTACAGAGTGAGCTAAATGGTTTTTCAATGGAGTCATACGTTGACATATGATGGACAACGGAGATCATTGTCTGTAAAAACACACACAATTGCTGTATGCAACTCATCTAAAAAGTAGTTGACTAGAGTTGACAGTTAAATAATGAATATACAATTGAATCTGTGTTCATGCATGTCTTTATAGCCGTAGTGTTATACAGTAACTGATTCAGAGCGGTTGGGTTAAATACGGAAGACAAATTTCAGTTGATTGCATTCAGTTGTACAACTGACTAGGTATCCACCTTTCACTTTATGTATTGTAGCCTTATGATGATATCTTCTATTTAAAACTCTCCCTCAGCAGGGTGGGCGGGTGATGCCGGGGTACCCCAGTTCTCCTTTGGGGGGTAACCCAACCCCTCCCATGACTCCAGGCAGCATGCCCCCCTACCTGTCACCCGGTGGGCCTGGACCAGACACCAAGCCCCCCTACCTCCCCCAAGGCCCTGACATCAAGCCCCCCTACCTCCCCCAAGGCCCTGACATCAAGCCCAACATCAACTCCCTACAGCCCCCCACTGGTGAGATACTTACTGCAACACACACTCCTTTATCATGTCATTGGACTAATAGAAACCTATTGAGAGAGACCTGGGTCGTGTTCATTAGACACCAAACGGGAAAAAAACAGACTGAAATGAGAAGAGACTGCCTGGAGGTGTCCTGTAAGAAATGCACATTTTTGTTTTCCTTTGCAAAATGTTCCTTTGCGTTCCTTAATGAACATGACCCTGGGTCCAATTCATAGGTTAAATACCTGTGCACTCTCACGCCCCTCCCCCCTGTTTAGGTAACCCTAGCGACGACCTGCGGCTGACCTTCCCGGTGCGTGACGGCGTGGTACTGGAGCCGTTCCGATTGGAGCACAACCTGGCAGTCAGCAACCATGCCTTCCAGCTGCGAGACTCCGTCTACAAAACCCTCATGATGAGGTCAGAGCCCACCGCCTCTCAGCCAATCACTCAGCCGTTACTGTGACTTGATCCAGTGTTTTTTAATACCATAGAGTTTAGAGTTTTACCACATTATTCATTGATGACGCTGGTGTGTGTGAATCTGTTGACGGTGTGTGTCCTAGGCCTGACCTGGAGCTGCAGTTTAAGTGTTATCACCATGAGGACAGACAGATGAACACTAACTGGCCCGCTTCCGTACAGGTACAATCACACTTACAGGTACAATCACACTTACAGGTACAATCACACTTACAGGTACCCATTCAAATATATACACACAGAGAGAGAGAGAGAGAGAGAGAGATCAAAGCATAACAGACGTTTCCCAAGATAGCAGTGTTATAAAGTTTTTTGGGTTTTTTCCACATACAACTGGATCTATGTGCATGTACACACATCCAGATCAGAATGGGTTAGGCTGGGAGTACACTCCCCCTAGAGCTCTTACTTATGCTTGCGGAAAGTTACACATTCTGGCATGCATTGAAATCTCAAAGTTGTTGTGGAGTCTCAGCAGAGTTCATCTAGATCAGGGGTGGGAAAGTCCAGTCCTCAATGGCCTGATTGGTGTCACAGTTTTGCCCCAGCTAACACACTTCACTCCAATAATCACCTAATCATGATCCTCAGTTTAGAATGCAGTTTGATTAATCAGCTGTGTTTGCTAGGGATGGAGAAACTGTGACACAAATCAGAGCCTTGAGGACTGGCGTTGCCCACCCCTGATCTAGTGTTAATCCAGCCTTGGTTTCTGGGTTAACAAGTTGATGAAAGACAACCGTAAATTAGCTAGCCATTTGAGCCACTTCTTGGTTACACAGGGTAGTGTTCAGGAGGGTACAAGGTACTGAACATTGTAGATAGAAATACCATCAATGAAACTGATATGATTCCTTACTCAATATCTCTACTCTGGATGTCTGTTCTACACAACATATTTCTGTCCAAACGTTCCACAATGCTGCACCCTATACTGAAGGTGGCCCAAGGCCCATGTTCATAAATCGTCTCAGAGTAGGAGTGTTGCTCTGGGATCCGTTTGGCCTTTTAGCTCATAATGAATACAATCATATGGACAGCGGTTTCCTGATCCTAGATCAGCACTCCTACTCTGAGGCCAGTGTGACGACTGTGACTAGCGTGTTAGCCGACCCTCCATTCACCTGTCTGTCATGTAGGTTTCTGGTCCTTGCTTACAGGTGAGTGTGAACGCCACACCGCTCACCATCGAGAGGGGCGACAACAAGACGTCCCACAAGCCCCTCTACCTCAAGCAGGTGTGTCAGCCGGGACGCAACACCATCCAGATCACCGTCACTGCCTGCTGCTGCGTAAGTAGGGGGGGGGGGGGTGCATGGGACATGTATTGCACAGTGGGCAAAACTGTTTGCATTAATGACGTCATGGTTAGGTGGTATACTGGTTGTATAAGAATGTTTTGTTAACGTCTTTTGTCAAAATCTTTATCTGGTCAGTAAACCAGATTACAACCAAAATATGAGGTTTTAGCAACAACGTCTTGATCTTGTCCTGAAAAATCTTTCTTTACCTGGTTGTAACAGAGACAGGTTGGATGTAATCTGGTTTTATGACATCTTAACAACCAGTTTACAGCCAGAAATGACTTCACCTGGCAAATTCTGCATGCTGGATGTGCACATCTGTTGGTCTATAAGTGTTATGCAGGATCCAAATTAACCTCCCCCCTGTCTCTCTTTCTCTCCCCCATCCCTTTCTCCCCATCTCACTCTGTCTCTCTCCAGTCCCACCTGTTTGTGTTGCAGCTGGTCCACAGGCCGTCAGTACGCTCGGTTCTGCAAGGTTTAATGAAGAAGAGATTACTGCCCGCAGAGCACTGTGTGTCTAAGAGTGAGTGGAACCCACACACACAAACACACACTTGATTGACTGCCTGGTTGGTGCTTAGAAAGACAGACTTTGTCACAATTCTCACCCGTTCTCTTGCCTGCCTTGTCTCCTCCCCCACCCCGCCATGTCCATCTCAGTTAAGAGGAACTTCAATAGTGGGACCACCCCTGGAACCACAGGGCTGAACGGAGAGGATGGTGTGGAGCAGACAGCCATCAAAGTCTCTCTGAAATGTCCCATCACCTTCAGACGCATCCAGCTGCCCGCACGGGGACACGACTGTAGACACATCCAGGTGAGACACACACACGCACACTGGTGAAAACATACACATACTCCAACAAGAGCTTACATACTATAACTCTCAGGTGAGAGACTAGAGACACACACACACACCCTAAACGTTTGTCTGTGTCTCTCTCTGCAGTGTTTTGACCTGGAGTCGTACCTGCAGTTGAACTGTGAGAGAGGGACCTGGAGATGCCCTGTGTGCAAGTAGGTTAACACAACCATTTGCTGTTTTTCCCATAGGTAGACCTGTTGTTTCTTAGTTAACCTGACCGTGTCTCTACTCCACAGTAAGAGCGCTCTACTGGAGGGACTAGAAGTGGACCAGTACATGCTGGGGATTCTAATTTACATACAGAAGTAAGTGTGTGTGTGTGGGGGGGAGGGGTCCTTCTATCCTTGTGGGGACCTAAAATCCCCCTAAGTCCCCACAAGAATAGTAAAACAAGGACAATTCTCCCTCGTGGGGACATTTCCCACATCCCCATGAGGACAAATGCTAGTTTAAGCTTAGGGGTTAGGTTTAGAGTTACAGTAAGGGTAAGGGGTTCATGGTAAGGGTTAGGTCAGGTTTAGGGGTTAATAGTAAGGGTTGTGTCAGGTTAGGGGTTAATGATAAGGGTTGTGTCAGGTTAGGGGTTAATAGTAAGGGTTGTGTCAGGTTAGGGGTTAATGATAAGGGTTGGGTCAGGTTAGGGGTTAATGATAAGGGTTGGGTCAGGTTAGGGGTTAATGATAAGGGTTGGGTCAGGTTAGGGGTTAATAGTAAGGGTTGTGTCAGGTTAGGGGTTAATGATAAGGGTTGTGTCAGGTTAGGGGTTAATGATAAGGGTTAGGTCAGGTTTAGGGGTTAATAGTAAGGGTTGTGTCAGGTTAGGGGTTAATGATAAGGGTTGTGTCAGGTTAGGGGTTAATGATAAGGGTTGTGTCAGGTTAGGGGTTAATGATAAGGGTTGGGTCAGGTTAGGGGTTAATAGTAAGGGTTGTGTCAGGTTAGGGGTTAATAGTAAGGGTTGTGTCAGGTTAGGGGTTAATGATAAGGGTTAGGTCAGGTTTAGGGGTTAATAGTAAGGGTTGTGTCAGGTTAGGGGTTAATGATAAGGGTTGTGTCAGGTTAGGGGTTAATGATAAGGGTTGGGTCAGGTTAGGGGTTAATGATAAGGGTTGTGTCAGGTTAGGGGTTAATGATAAGGGTTGGGTCAGGTTAGGGGTTAATAGTAAGGGTTGTGTCAGGTTAGGGGTTAATGATAAGGGTTAGGTCAGGTTTAGGGGTTAATAGTAAGGGTTGTGTCAGGTTAGGGGTTAATGATAAGGGTTGTGTCAGGTTAGGGGTTAATGATAAGGGTTGGGTCAGGTTAGGGGTTAATAGTAAGGGTTGTGTCAGGTTAGGGGTTAATGATAAGGGTTAGGTCAGGTTTAGGGGTTAATAGTAAGGGTTGTGTCAGGTTAGGGGTTAATGATAAGGGTTGGGTCAGGTTAGGGGTTAATGATAAGGGTTGGGTCAGGTTAGGGGTTAATGATAAGGGTTGGGTCAGGTTAGGGGTTAATGATAAGGGTTGGGTCAGGTTAGGGGTTAATGATAAGGGTTAGGTCAGGTTAGGTTAGGGGTTAATGATAAGGGTTGGGGCAGGTTAGGGGTTAATGATAAGGGTTGGGGCAGGTTAGGGGTTAGGAAAAATAGGATTTTGAATGGGAATCAGTTTTAGGTCCCCACAAGGATAGAAGAACAAAATGTGTGTCTGTGTACACATCCCCTACTGTTCATATCTGGGCCTGGAGGACCGGAGTACTGCTGGTTTTCTGTTCTACCTGATAATGAATTACTCCCACCTGCAGTCCATTTAAAGGGGAAGAATTTAAATACATTAGAAGTGGAACTAGCTTTGAGGTCTAGATCTGAATTTGCCTGTCCTACTATGTTCATTTTTAGTTCTTCATTAACTTAGCCAGAATTAGGTCTACAGTTAGGTGTCCTTGAAATGAGCCCTTTATCTTTTTCTTCATTCACTAACCTTTCTCTTCCCTCCTCAGCTCGGACTATGAGGAGATCACCATTGATCCAGTGTGTGGCTGGAGGCCGGTGCCCATTAAACCAGACATCCACATAAAGGAGGAAGCAGACGGGCCTGTGTTGAAGCGCTGCCGGACGGTCAGCCCCAGTCACATGATGATGCCCAATGTCATGGAGATGATAGCTGCCCTGGGACCTGCCTCCTCGCCCTACCCGGGTCTACCACCTGGGGGCAGGAACACACCTGACTACAACAGCCAAGGTAGGGAGGAGACAGGCACACACACATTCAGTACCAGTCGAAAGTTTAGACACACCTACTCATTACAGGGTTTTTCTCATCAAAGCGATGAAATAACACATGGAATCATGTAGTAACCAAAAAAGTGTTAAACAAATCAAAATATATTTTACATTTCAGATTCTTCAAATAGCCACCCTTTGCCTTGATGACAGATTTGCACACTCTTGGCATTCTCTCAACCAGCTTCATGAGGTAGTCACCTGCAATGCATTTCAATTAACAGGTGTGCCTTGTTAAAAGTTTGTGGAATTTCTTTTCTTAATGGTTTTGAGTCAGTTGTGTTGTGACAAGGTAGGGTTGGTATGCAGAAGAAAGCCCTATTTGTAAAATACCAATTATTTCAGGAAAAACTCAAATAAGCAAAGTGAAACGACAATCCATCATTACTTTAAGACATGAAGGTCAGTCAATACTTAAGTTTCTTCAAGTGCAGTCGCAAAAGTCATCAAGTACTATGATAAAACTGGCTCTCATGAGGACCGCCGAAGGAAAGGAAGACCCAGAGTTACCTCTGCTGCAGAGGATAAGTTCATTAGATTTAACTGCACCTCAGATTGCAGCCCAAATAAATGCTTCACAGAGTTCAAGTAACCGACACATCTCAACATCAGCTGTTCAGAGGAGACTGTGTGAATTAGTCCTTCATGGTCGAATTGCTGCAAAGAAACCACAACGAAAGGACACCAATAGGAAGAAGAGACTTCCTTGTGCCAAGAAACATGAGCAATGGACATTAGACTGGTGGAAATCTGTCCTTTGGCCAAATTTGATATTTTTGGTTCCAACCGCTGTGTCTTTGTGAGACGCAGAGTATATGAACGGATGACTGCTGCATGTGTGGTTCCCACCGTGAAGCATGGAGGAGGAGGTGTGATCCTGTGGAGGTGCTCTGCTGGTGACACTGTCTGTGATTTATTTAGAATTGAAGGCACACTTTAACCAGCACAGCATTCTGCAGCAATACGCCATCCTAGCTGGTTTGTGCTTAGTGGGACTATCAATTGTTTTTCAACAGCAAAATGACCCAACACACCTCCAGGCTGTGTAATGGCTATTTGACCAAGAAGGAGAGTGATGGAGTGCTGCATCAGATGACCTGGCCTCCACAATCACCCGACCTCAACCCAAATTGAGATGTTTTGGGATGAGTTGGACTGCAGAGTGAAGGAAAAGAAGCCAACAAGTGCTCAGCATATGTGGGAAGTCTTTCAAGACTGTTGGAAAAGCATTCTAGGTGAAGCTGGTTGAGAGAATACCAAGAGTGTAAAGCTGTCATCAAGGGAAAGGGTGGCTACTTTGAAGAATCTCAAATGTAAAATCTATACATTTTTGGTTACTACATTATTCCATATGTGTTATTTCATAGTTTTGATGTCTTCACTATTATTCTACAATGTAGAAAATAGTAAAAATAAAGGCAAACCCTGGAATGAGTGTCCTATCTTTTGACTGGTACTGTACAGCAAATTCATTATATTGCCTTCTATTAGTTACAATTGAAATAGTTTTTTGCAACACAACACTTCCACCTGTGTCTGTCGTGTGTTGTTCATCCAGCAGGTCAAGGATACTCCAGCCAGTCAGGCTTCTCTGAGTTCCCCAACACCCCTGGAACTCCCACCCTGAGAGACTTCACCTCCCCTGGACCACCTAACATCTACCAGCAGGACCAGGTAACACACACACACACACACACACACACACACAGATCCCCTCAGGCTATAGTGATATGCTTCCGGGGTAGATTCCATTTCAAGTCAGTCAGGGTCTGAAAGTGAATGGCCTAATGTCTGACTGGATTAGAAAGGGAGTGAAGAAACACAGACAAACACAGGGTCAAAGTACACACTGATGTTCCTACATCACAGGCTCCAATTAGGTCACTTAATGGTTAACAGCGGAGCTGAACGAGACGGGTGAACATGAAAGTCCAAATGGACTCTGAAATACTCAGAAAGCATTGGCAAAAAATGTTGTCCTGAAACAAGCACTTAATCTTCTAATTTATTTTCCATTGTTATCTTTTCAGTTATAGGAATTAATTAGTTTGATACAATCGAAATGCATATAAAGTTGTTTCAGTCCAGGAAAGTGAACTATACACAAATGTTTGTCCGTTGGGAATGTGAACCACGCAAAATTCTGGGTGCCTTGTCTTAATTAGACTTTCCATTATCTCCCTTGGATTTACTAGGTGATGTGCACAGGGCTCTACAGTGTGACCATTTTACTCACATATGTGCCTAAATATTTTGCTGTGTGACCTGGAATTTGTGTTTAGGAGCACCCGTGCGCCTAGAAAGATTGAAGGATTCTAGATGTAATATCTCAAATATTTTTCGTTGCGCTCCTAAATTACTGGGCGCCTACATTATTCAGCTTTTGCACACACGTGCTACTTGTAAAAATACATTTTAAAAAAGGTCAGCGTAAGTGTGATACATCCACTAGAATAATATATTAAAGCAATATACAACAGGTGCGTCTAATCCTGAATTGTCATTGGTTAAAACCGCATTCCAGCTGGTTTCTATTCCACAAGTAACCACTGACTGTCTATGACGTTAAAATGCCTATTTACTCTGTTCCATCTGACTGCGCAATCCACTGTCTCATCAGCCCAGTCAAGCAATTTATGAACCTGATCTCCGCTATAAAAATAATCTAGACATTCTCACATTTCTTTTAGACTAACATTTAGTTTTCAACAGCTGAGATTTGTATAACCCTTGCTGTCTGTCTCTCTGACATTTGCAACATTGTTTCAATATTCAAATTTGATCTCCAGCTGTCCCATAGTATGAGACCGACAGGCAGGCAGCTTTTCTCAGCCAGTCAAAATCATGAATCAGCATCATTTTTATGGATATGCATACATACATACATACATGCATACATGCATACATACATGCATACATACATACATGCATGCATACATACATACATACATACATACATACATACATACATACATACATACATACATACATACATACATACATACATACATACATACATACATACATACATACATACATACATACATACATACATAGAAATAACTATCAATAGAAAACAGGTCAAACGAAACAAAGTGCAGTCTTTCCAGCATCAGTTTGAAGTGATTGTGTTAGCTGTGTTGTTGGCTAGCTCTCGAACAACAGTGTCCTGACAAACACAATTTCACCTGGCATAGAAAATGTGCATCATTGGCTCATTGTTATGGATGTACAGTGCATTCGGAAGGCATTCAGACCCCTTTTTCCACATTTTGTTAAGTTAATATACAGCTTTATTCAACAACAAAAAAAGATTTTTTAAGCCATTCTCATCAATCAACACACAATACCCCATAATGACAATACGAAAAGTTTTTTTGAAATTGTACAAATGTATTAAAAATAAAAAACATACCTTTTTTAAATAAGTATTCAGACCCTTTGCTATGAGACTCGAAATTGAGCTCAGGTGCATCCCGTTTCTGTTGATCATCCTTGATGTTTCTACAACTTGATTGGGGTCCACCCGTGGTAAATTCAATTGATTGGACATGATTTGGAAAGGCACACACCTGTCTATATAAGGTCCCACAATTGACAGTGCATGTCAGAGCGAAAACCAAGCCATGAGGTCGAAGGAATGGGGAAGGGTACCAAAAAATGTCTGCAGCATTGAAGTTCCCCAAGAACACAGTGACCTCCACTTTTAAATGGAAGAAGTTTGTAACCACCAAGACTCTTCCTAGAGCTGGCCGCCTGGCCGAACTGAGCAATCGGGGGAGAAAGGCCTTGGTTAGGGAGGTGACCAAGAACCCGATGGTCACTCTGACAGAGTTCCTCTGTGGAGATGGTTGTCCTTCTGGAAAGTTCTCCCATCTCTGCATCACTCTACCAATCAGGCCTTTATGGTAGAGTGGCCAGACGGAAGCCCCTCCTCAGTAAAAGGAACATGACAGCCTGCTTGGAGTTTGCCAAAAGGCACCTAAAGGACTCTGACCATGAGAAACAAGATTCTCTGGTCTGATGAAACCAAGATTGAACTCTTTGGCCTGAATGCCAAGCGTCATGTCTGGGGAAAACCTGGCAACATTGCTACAGTGAAGCATGGGGGTGGCAGCATAAGGCTGTAGGGATGGGGGGGGGTTTTAGCTGCAAGGACTGGGAGACTAGTCAGAACACTTATTTCCCTCATTAAAATGCAAATCAATTTATAACATTTTTGACATGCGTTTTTCTGGATTTTTTGTTGTTATTCTGTCTCTCACTGTTCAAATAAACATACCATTAAAATTATAGACTGATCATTTCTTTGTCAGTGGGATGCTGGCCTTTGTAGGCAGAGTTCCTAGAGTTCTTCTAGGCAATGTAGAATAATAGTGAAGACAAAACTATGAAATGACACATATGGAATCATGTGGTAACCAAAAAAGTGTTAAACAAATCAAAATGTTTTATATTTGAGATTCTTCAAAGTAGCCTCCCTTTGCCTTGAAGTTAGCTTTGCACACTCTTGGCATTCTCTCAACCAGCTTCATGAGGTAGTCACCTGGAATGCATTTCAATTAACAGGTGTGCCTTGTTAAAAGTTTGTTTGTTTGTAATTTCTTTCCTTCTTAGTGCGTTTGAGACAGTCAATTGTGTTGTGGCAAGGTAGGTGTCTTTGGTAAAAGACCAAGTCCATTTTATGATATGATCAGCTTGAGTAAGCAGAGAAACGACAGTCCATCATTACTTTAAGACATGAAGGTCAGTCCAGAATATTTCAACAACTTTGAAAGTTTCAAGTGCTGTCACAAAAACCACCAAGCGCTATGATGAAACTGTCTCTCATGAGGACTGCCACAGGAAAGGAAGACCCAGAGTTACCTCTGCTGCAGAGGATTAGTTCCTTAGAGTTATCTGCACCTCATAAATTGCAGCCCAAATAAATGCTTCACAGAGTTCAACTAACAGACCCATCTCAACATCAACTGTTCAGAGGAGACTGCGTGAATCAGGCCGTCATGGTCAAATTGCTGCAAAGAAACCACCACTAAAGGACACCAATAGGAAGAAGAAGAGACTTGCTTGGGCCAAGAAACACGAGCAATGGACATTAGACCAGTGGAAAACACTGCCGTGTGTTTCTGAGACGCAGAGTAGGTGAACGGATGATCTCCACGTGTGTGTGATTCCCACCGTGAAGCATGGAGGTGCTTTGCTGGTGACACTGTCAGTGATTTATTTAGAATTCAAGGCACACTTAACCAGGAGGGCTACCACAGCATTCTGTAGCGATACGCCATCCCATCTGGTTTGAGCTTAGTGGATTTATCATTTGTTTTTCAACAGGACAATGATCCAAAACACACCTCCAGGCTGTGTAAGGGCTATTTGACCAAGAAGGAGAGTGATGGAGTGCTGCATCAGATGACCTGGCCTCCACAATCACCCTACCTCAACCCAATTGAGATGGTTTGGGATGAGTTGGACCGCAGAGTGAAGGAAAAGCAGCCAACAAGTGCTCAGCATATGTGGGAAGTCCTTCAAGACTGTTGGAAAAGCATTCGTCATGAAGCTGGATGAGGGAATGCCAAGAGTGTGCAAGCTGTCATCAATATATTTTGATTTAACACTTTTTTTGGGGGGGGTTACTACATGAATCTGTTATTTCATAGTTTTTTGATGTCTTCACTATTATTCTACAATGAAGAAAATAGTAAAAATAAAGAAAAACCCTTGAATGAGTAGGTGTCAACTTTTGACTGGGACTGTATATTATGCTATATATATATATATATATATATATACTGCCGTTAACTTCAATGGAATGTGCCCTTATCAGATGCACACTTGTTAGGACTAAATCCTCTAATATATTATAATTGCATGGCATACTTTTAAATATGTACATATTGGACATCTTAAAGTGCCTGACAGGCAGTGACTAAAAGTAGCAGTAGTATGGTAATGGAGTAACTCCTGAGAATGTGTCCAATATCAGATGACCATCTCATGCTTCCAATTACACACATCGAGTACGTCCCAAATGGCACCCTATTCCATATAGTGCACTACATATGAACAGAGCCCTACAGCCCTGGTCAAAAGTAGTGAACTATATAGGGAATTGGGTGCCATTTGAGATTCAACCATTGACTGTCCTTGACACAGTAGAGTAGTAAGTCAGACACACAAACACTGTCTTGCTGTGGTTCCAATGGTACGGTTGGTTAGAGAATGGTGCTTGCAACGGCAGTTAGGTGGATTCTTGAGTAGGGTGAATATCGTGTGTTTGTGTTCACCGTAAGTGGCTTTGAAAAAAGGCATCAGCTGATTGACCATGTTACATTAGTTTTGCCTGATGCTACTTTGTGTGCGTGCGCACGTTTATATAAAGTGATGTATTCATCTAAGTTATCTAAGAGTGACTGTCATGCCCTTCTGGCTTGTGTACAGTGAAGAGCCTTTTGACTGGGCCTGGAGGAGACAGCATTTACACACACACACACTCTTACAAACACACACACACACCTGCAGGCGCTCACGCCTGTCACAGACAGCTGCTCAGCTGTCCAACAAAGTATTTGAGAGGGCACAAAGCATCCACCATTCCTCCTCTTCACTTCTCTCTCTGTCACACACACAGACTGTGGAGCAGAAGTCGTGAAGGATTCATTCACACCTGCCCTGAACGTAACCTCCGAATAACATCATACAATGTGAAACTCGATGTTCTCTCTTTCTTCCCTTCCTATCCCTCTCTTCTCTTTCGCTCTCCATCAGATGTCCCACTCTGGCCGTATGGACCCTTCCCATAATGCCCTGCAGCAACAACAGCAGCAGCACCAGCAGGGTCTTCACGGTAACCAGAGTATTGGAGGCGGCGTTGGCGGACAGATGCAGCAGCGGAACTCCAATACCCAGAATGCCCGGCTGCAGACGGAGGGTTCGTTCGGCCTGGGGGGAGCGGGAGGAGGAGAGGGAGCGGATCACACCCTGGACGTAAGTCTCTACCTTAGCCCTGTCACACCCATATGGAAATGGTGTCCAATACCGATAACAGATATTTTCTAGACACAATGATAGCCGATACAGATATGGCAAAAACAAGTTTTCTCCTTGTGAGATTGGGCAACCGCTGCGATAGAAAACATCCACTTTGCAAATCTGTAAGGTACACATTGGTTTGAAAATGCAACACCAATGAGGAAGTGGTCATGATTCATGCAGGTTTAAGTTAAGTGTGTACATGTGATGCATGCGATGCCATTACCAAGTCCTATATTGGGCATACATCCTAAGTGATATTGCTGGTGTGGATATTGGATCTGGGCCCATGTGGGTGGTTTTATACTAACCCCCACCCTCCCTCTTTCACTGGGGACGGGGCGAACCGGTTGCAGGGGAGGAACTTCCACAGATCATTCTACTTCGACAACCGTAAGACAACCATAAGACAACCGTTAGACAACCGTAAGGCAACCACACAGAAAGCCAGCTAGCTGCTCGTTCAGCGATACTGTAGATTGAGTTATATTGGGCATGTCGAACTGAAGCTATCTGAAGCTACCTTCACTCTTGGAAAGAGCTTGTTTTTTGCCACATCCATGTGCCACAAACAAACCTTTCTCTCTCTCTTTCTCTCTCTACCCCTTTCTCTCTGCTTTTTCAAAATCCATTTATTTTAATTCAAGACGCTTTATTGGCATGAAAAGCGAAGGAACACGTCAAAGCAACAATGACAATAACACTTTCTCTCCCCCTTCTTTCTCTCTGTTCCCCCTCTCCAGCTTCTCCCTGAGCTGACCAATCCAGACGAGCTGTTGTCCTACCTGGGTCCTCCAGATCTACCTAGCAACAGCAACGATGACCTGCTCTCTCTGTTCGAGAACAACTGAAGACTCTTCCTTCCTCGTTTAGGGACAGCTTCATCCTATTGAGAGGGGGGAGGGGACGGGACAGAGAAGGATTCATGTTTTTAAACCCCATGCCTGCCCATCCCTACCCTCTGTGGACCAGACCAACAGGAAGGTGCAGAGGGTAGTGAGAGACAGACATGACTTTCTCTGTCTGGAAACTCTGTCAAGACTGTAGTGTTTTTAGACTCATTATAAAGCATCCCTTTGCACTCTGGATCCATCAAATAAATTAAAAAAGAATAATCCAGTGAAAAATGGGACTGCCTGCACTGGCCAGCCGCTATAACTGTAATGTTCTTAAAAAATCACAAGCCGAAGGATTTTCAACTTTTTAAAGGACCTTTTTAGAAACCAGAAATTAAGTGTTATGTTGACTTTCCATTGTGTATTTATGATTGTGGAACTTGTCAATAAACGAGAAACAGACAGTGGATCTCTGACATGACATGACATTACTTAGTGTCATAAATAAAACTAAGAGTTGTTGTTGTTCATTCTAAATGGGAGTTATGAATGCTGAAATGAGGATATTTAGTGTTTACACCAGGGCCCGGTTTCCCAAAAGCATCTAAGGCTAAATTAATGGTTAGAACCTTCATAGGAGGATCGTTGAATATATTGAGCTGTTTCCTTAAACCATCGTTATTAACGTTGCACTTAAACGCTCATAGGCCTGATTTTAACGCCTGCCTCCGACCGCTAGTAGAACAGCTACGTGCTTCGTTAGAATCATTTTTACCCTCCCGCGTCACTTTATTACACCGATCGCTCTAATCATAGAATCACATGGTTTATCCATCTCTGTGACCGCCGAAAACTTCACAACAAAGTTGCATACAAATACAAAGTTGCAATGTCTTTGCAATTGATACAAACAAGCTACGTATAAAAATGTTTCAAATAAAACCGAGATGACTATTCAAATAAAAAGTTGTCTATTGGCCTATTATAATCATTGAAATATATTTAATGTTCAATCGAGTTCTATTTTGCTACTTTTAGGCTACTGTCTGTAATTAGTCAATATAGTTCATGTGTAGCCTAACGTGCTTAATGATGTGCCAAATAGAATAAGCTGCGTCAATATTTGCAGAAGTAGGCGGTAATTTTTCTCTAGGAGCTTATCCGTCAGTATTGTGAAATAATTCTAATGTTAAGGTAAGATTTGGATGGAGAAAGCTGATCTGAGAGCAGCACTCCCGTTTTTTCGATCCTATCAGTATGGACACATGCTCCAATGATTCATTTAGCGACCTTTCACTATACGTTTTGGTTTGGGAAACGCGTTACCTATTCGGGGTTGTAGGAATTGTGCAGAATGTAACGCCTAGAACAGACCAACATCGCAGTTGGATCAACACTGCATAATACATTCTGCAGTCCAACTTTTTCATTTTGTAATCCAAAGTTGTTACTTGATATATATATATGAGCAACAAAAGTTCAACATTCACCTTTTGCTACTGTTTATGTTAAGTCTACGCATACAATTTGATGCACATGTTGGATAAATCCAATGTATGCACAACACAGAACAAACACACTGCAGCTGCAGCATTCCATTGTAAATGAATGTACTTCTGGTATACCTAAATACAATGAAGCAGTTGGTCTGCTCCAGGCATAAAACCATTAAGCCAAGTTCCATCAGGAAACTGGGCCCTGGGAAATACCTACAGTACACACCTTAATGTATCTATACAGATGAGGTCATACAAAGCCAGCACACAAAAGGAGATGGGAGGAATTGTGTAGAGAGAGAAAGCGAGAGAGATGTGTCTCATATCAGGCCAGTTGGTAAATAAGGAAACTACTAGATGTTTGAACTGTTTGTTTTTCCCTGAGTGGGACACATAGAGGGGGAGTCAGAAGCCAGACATGGGGAACTCACCTCCACTCACACCCTATCTGTCTCTGGTGCTCCTCCCTTCTCACCCTGTCTCTTTCTGCAGAGACTGCAGAGACATTTAAACATGCACAAATGT
Source organism: Salmo trutta (assembly GCF_901001165.1). NCBI lineage: Eukaryota > Metazoa > Chordata > Actinopteri > Salmoniformes > Salmonidae > Salmo > Salmo trutta. Next base: position 35,247,485 of record NC_042979.1, read on the forward strand.
ACACACACACACTTTCAAGACGATGGGAATGGATCGAAGCATCCCCAGTGAACTCCTGTGAATTGATGGAGAGAGGACCGGTGGACAAATGATGCTCACCATGTGTTTCCCATATGTGAAGGAGTGAATGTGTATCCTCCCTCCATTCCTTCCTCCCTCTCTCTTCCTCTCCAGCCCAGTAACACACATTTAAAACAGCCTATTTCCAAGGTTTAAACAGCCTTCATGCTTCCTCTCTCTGGGTCCTTAGCCTGAGGGGACTATCTGTCTGTTCCCACCCCTCTGAGGTTGGCATTGGTTTGCAGGCCTAACTGTTTAGAGCACCAGATGTTGGATGTGCAATGTTTAGTTTAAGAACATCTGTATCCAATTCATTTTTTTTTATATAATCATGATAATATTGTTGTTATTAGAGTAATTAAAGTGTTGGTGAAGCTGTGCACATCTGTCCTATATGTGTTTAAACTAGCAGAGGCTACGAGTTAGGAAATGTCAAATTCATAATGTCAGAAGACATATGGGGGCCTGTATTCACACATATTTTCCGATCATAATGAGTAAGATTATATGGACGGGGGACCAGATCCTAGATCAGCATTCCTACCCTGAGATGCTTTGTGAATATGGGCCAAGGTTACTATATGAGACATGAACAGCACATGCTATGGAATAATTTTTCATGGTTTATTATTCTCTAGATGATGATGCTTAGAGGCTAATGTCAGTTAATAATACAATTAATGAAATGTTGAATTGTCCTATTTAACTGCACACCACTTTTTCTAAAGATGATTTCCATATTTTCCATCCGTTTTCTAAGTATAAAATGTCACTTCTGAATGATCAAGTTTCCCTAGTTGTCTATTTACTGTATTCGGACCCCCTAGCTGGTGTAGCAGGGTAGGCTACAGGAAAGAACACCCTGATGTCATTCCATGTTCAGCAGAACTCAGGCTCGAGTCAGCAACCCGATACAATCGATTCATCCGCAACATTTCAGGCGTGGCCCCCAACGCATGCTGTAGCATCACGCAGGCACACACACAGCACTTTTTCAAATCTGACAATCAGAAGATTATTCACAATGCAACACAAAAGCTCTGTATTTTATTACAATCATTCGTGATGATGTCGCATACATTCCGCGAGCGCTTTGTCCAGCGGTGATCGAGAGAAACAGGCCATTCCCGACCCGTTGCACCATACAGATCCATTGATAACTGACGTTTATATTTGAGCCATAATGGCGATTTTATTCCGCAGGAGACGCCCTGGAATCCACGAACGCGCCACCGCCAGAACACACCCACACTTCCCCTGGCAGCGCATTGGGCAGAATGCGATATCGTCATATGTACGAACCACAATGGGCCAATCCAGATGTAAATCACTAGTCCGTCCCCTAAACCTTGCTGATCAAACGGGCGTGCAGGGGAAGTGACAATTGTTCTAATTTATTCACCCACAAGACCTTTAATTGGTTAAAACCGATGTCACTCAGCAGCCCCAGTCTTCTTATTGGTTCTCATTGCCTCCGGGGGCTTCCCTTGGTGCGCATATATATCTCGTGTAAACGGCAGCATTTCCGTTCCGATTCAGCTGCGGCACCGTCCTGTATCTACTGTCTGCACTCGTGTAGTTTCACAAAAAAATAAAAGTTTAATCCCAAACATGCCTAACCCCAGAGTTTACTTCGACATCACTATCGGCGATACCCCCGCCGGAAGGATTGAAATGGAGGTAAGGAGTAAAGCAAGTCGGCTTTTTGGAGTCAATTAACTTTCTGCTCTACTGAACCTTTAAAATAATTGTTAATTTCTCGTTCGGTTTATTCTAACTCGCTGCCGGGTAGGTGACTGCACCCGGGATGCTGTCAGACGGGGTCCACGTGCTCCTCTAACATGTTGAATAACGTTAGCTACTTTACGAACAATTAAACTTTAGGTTCATTGAAAGCGTAACTCTTCTCGTACTTAACGAACACTAACTTACCTCGCTTGATTTGCTTACATTTTTAAATTGTCAATTGATTGTGGTTTGCTGTTAGCGTTGACTGGCCTTTAACGCTGTATGTGTTGCATTTCCATACCGGTACTCTAACTAAATCGCATTTCTTTCTGAAAGCAGAGTTTGAAACACTTGCCATGGTGGTGTAAAATATGTCCATCGCTTTCGGTAACTTATTCACATGTTACTCCAGTCTTAGACATGTGAACGTAAATGTTGTAATTGCGTTGGTTTGATTAACATAACTAGCTAGGTTATGTGCTGTAGCTAGCTAGTCGCCGCACATGCAATTTTAGCCGGTCGCCATTTTCAGCATCCCCGTTTCGTCGCGCCAGATGCCATTTTGAGAAATGAGGGGATGCAGGTTTGGAAGGGAACAAACGTACCAAAAAGCACTCACCGCAGCCCATGCTTTGATTACGTACAATCGTTAAAATTGGAATACATTTAGATTGATGCATTAATGCTGTCTACCAGCCATATTTGCTAATGGCCCAAGGAGTGTCCTATGCGCCCTCAGTATAACCGCAGCCCATCGGATGGGAATCACTATTCATCGTTATTAAGTAAGCTGTATTTTGCTAAATGCCAGACGTTCAGTCATCTGGCCATGTGGTAAAATATCGCTGCTATTGTCATTGCGACTGTTAAGTAATTGTGTTCCATTCAGACACAAGGCCCTGGTGCCCAAGGCCCCTGCATATCCCCAGTGCACATTAATTTCACAATGAGATCTCGTTTTACGTTACAATTTATTACAAATCCAGATTTCGTTGACTGAAGTTGTAGGTGCAGTGTTGGCACCAGATTGCACGCGTGCATTTTGTTGCCCCTTCCAGGAGCACGTGGACATGAAGACACGCTTGTCCACCCGCAAGGCCTCAGCGAAATCCAGGAGAATAAAATGCAATTCCTTGATCAGATTCAACAACCTTCCAAACGGCAAAAGTGACTATAGTGGCGATTTTTGTGAAGTTGACTTTTGCAGCCTTTTGTACAATTTGGTTTCCCAACCTTTGTCGTCCTGTGGGAGGGAGCACGTGTCCGTGTAACGGACTCCATTGTTTGACGCAGAGGCCATGCCAGCAACAGGCCTTGGTCTGTTGGTGCTTGCCAAACTAAACAAGGTAGCCAGCAAGCCCGGTAGATTTCAGTCAATCAGATTCGGGATCATTTAGCCACAACTGCCCTTAGATAAGCCTCCATGGTGCTTGGCCACTTGGTCCTAGAGCATTGGTCAGCTCCAGCAGTGGAGTGGGTTGGCCTTATCAGTCAATGGTCTATGATAGATTCATTAAAACAAACATTTGCGCTTTGTTCCTAATGTAAGGTTGGACAAGGTTAGTGGTGGGTTTAGGTTGTAAAAATCAAGCATTAGAAATGGGTGGGGTTTAGGCACTGACTTTGTGGCTGTGTTAACTGGTGACTTCCCTTTTCTGCATTGAACTTGTTCCTGAGTGGAAAAGTACTAGCTCCAGATGTGGGTGTGTCTGGGGCTAGAAGGGAGGGAAGTGGGGAGGAGAGCTGCTGTGTAGGCTGGCGCATGGTGGTCCATGCAGGGGCACTCCCAGCAAGGCATGTTGTGAAGGGGCCTCTATGTTGCTGTTATCACTTCAGATGTTGACACTTGCCAGGAATATAATATAGTGTAACTGGCCCCTAGACACATCTCTTCCCATCCCTCCTAATGCATTCAAAATGTGTAAACTCATCCTAGATTAGTGCCTTAAGGAACAGTATCATTTAATTCAAACTTTTACCGTGTGTGGTTAGCTGATAGTGTAATGTGAGCACTTGTATTGTATAAGGCAAAATGAGATGGTGCACACTGCTCATGTGGTGGAATTCTGACATTGCCTGAAGCTGTGGTGGCCAGTTGCTAGTCTGTTGCCCCGGACTGTCACATGATAGGTTGGAAATGAACAGCTTCTGTAGCTTGACCTCGGTGTAACGCCAGTCTTATTGTTCTCACATGGGAGTTCTGGTGGATCTTAACGGACTGAGTCTGGAACACAACACCTTGAACCAAAGGTGTCTCGCCCATGTCTGCCTAGGTTCCTGTAGTCAAAGCTTTAAGTCTTTCCCTTCCAACCCTGCCTTACCCTCATGTTGTTCGAAGTGTCAAAGGCTCTTTCTGCATGCTGTTTGCTCTTGATTGTATGCTAATGAAAAGCCATGTCTTTTCTTGCAGCTTTTTGCTGATGTTGTCCCCAAGACTGCAGGTAAGATGGCTTCAATGATTGAAATTTCCTGAATAATTCATCCATTCTCTGCAAATGATGTTTCTCACGATGGTCTTCCAAGCCTTGTGGTTGTGACGACAATGCCTAATGGCAACAACTGATGCAGTCCAACCTTCCAACACTCCTCAGCCCCTTCCAAAAGTGCCTCTGTCATGCCGCCCAGATACAATGAACTGCTGATGCATGTAAATTGAAAAGGGCAGGTCTGCTTCCAATAAGTAAGCAGTAGCATTGTGGCCCGCTGTGAATGGGTTTACTAGGCAGTGGGGCCCCTGCCTATTGTTAGTCCTCGTGGCCTGTTTGACAGACTGAACTAAGCCCTGCAGACATGGCCTATTTGCTTCCTCTGCAGCAGACTGGGGTTGTGATGCACATGTGGTTAGTTAGCGACCATATTCTAGTGATGTCAAACATATGGGCCAATCTGTTTGACTCAATGATTCTACTATTCAGTAACTCGTGTAGCTGCAATGCTTTATCACCCCAAAAAAGCCTTGACTTGTACGTCAAATCTGTTTCAAAGATATAAAGCAAGTGTACTTGAAACCAACCTTTCCGGTTATTGATATTTCAATGATCAGTCACAGAACCCCCTGCATTTTGACTTGATGCAGCCTTTATGCCTTTAAGCTGCTATGCACAGTCACTGATCGTACGTTTCCTGTTTTCCCCCAGAGAACTTCCGTGTCCTGTGCACTGGGGACAAGGGGTTTGGCTACAAGGGCTCCAGCTTCCATCGCATCATCCCAGGTTTCATGTGCCAGGTGAGCAGGGGTGTGACCTTAACCTAAATCAAGGTGTATTCTGAGATGCTTTCTGAATACAGGGTCTGATCATAGCTGACAGCTGCGACCAGGCTGTACTCCACCCACCATATGTTTAATTGACTGATTTACACAGGTTCTCTGCAGCTGTTTTCCTCACAATGGTCTTCCAAACCTTGTGGTTATGACGACGCTGCCAAATGGCAACACTGATGCAGTTCCAACAAAGTTTTTTTTAGAAAACAGGACCCTTTCCAGTGGCATGATTAAAAAAGGGAGTTATACAAATGAATGGCCATGATCTCACTGAATCTGTCCTCATAGCCTAACCTACATAATCTCGTTATGTTACGATTTCTTTTTTTTTGCAAAATTATGTTTTTAACTGCATTGTTGGGAAAGGGCTTGTAAGTGTGTTCAGGGCATGTGACAATGTTAATTACTTTGCCTACCTTCAGGGCGGCGACTTCACCAACCACAATGGAACTGGGGGCAAGTCCATCTACGGCAACAAGTTTGCTGACGAGAACTTCACCCTGAAGCACACAGGCATGGGCTGTCTGTCCATGGCCAACGCTGGCCCTAACACCAACGGGTCCCAGTTCTTTATCTGCACTGCTAACACTGACTGGTGAGGCACGCATGCGCACACGCAGTAGAAATTTAATGCACATTTACATTCTGCAAGTGATGTTTCTCACGATGGTCTTCCAAGCCTTGTGGTTGTGACGACACTGCCTGATGGCAACAACTGATGCAGTCCAACCTTCCAACACTCCTCAGCCCCTTTAATGGTGCCTCTGATGCATGCGTGCACTACTCGCGCTGTCCAAACAGGCAGACGGATTCAGATTTTTTTCACTAATTGTTTTTTGACGATCAGATCTGAAAGGAATAGGTCAAAAGACCAATTGGTGGAAGGAAGTTGCGAATTGGGCTGCCTGTGTAAACGGCCTAATGCTCTGACGTGACTGGTGACAAACACCAATGATCAGACAGGCAAGATGCTTCCTCCGAACCTGTGATGTAGCCACACTGGCAGCACGCTGTAGTGTCCTTCAGGGCAGCGCACCACTGGCCTGAATGTTCACCAAGCAGTAGGGCTGTTATGGTAACTGTATAATGGTGTTACCGGTCATTATGGATGACAAAAATAACCTTTTTAATATGTTAATTTTTACCAAATTCAGGGCATTATAGCTTAGCCATTAGCCCTGGTCCTGCTGTAGTTCCCACTGCTAGGGTAACATGCCAGGGAGAAGGGCAAGAGAATGTCTATTTTGAGTGTTTATACAATTACCTTTGCCAGACAATTGTTACCCCAGAGTCCATATTTGTCACAGCCCTATGGCTACTAACATTGTCTGTTTGCCTTAAACCTCAGGAATCCTGTCTTGGTCGAGGAAGAACACTGCCATAACCTCTCAGCATTGGTACCCACTGACTCTTACCTCTTTCCCTCTGTAGGCTGAACGGCAAGCACGTTGTGTTTGGCAAGGTGGTCGAGGGCCTCAACATCATCGCTAGCATGGAGAAGAAGGGTTCCAGTAGTGGCAAGTGTTCCGCCAAGGTCGCCATCGCTGACTGCGGAGAGCTCTGAGCATCCCTCCCTTTCACCCCTCCTTCACACCATCCCTTCACCCAGCTTTGAGCCTTTCCTCCCTTGTTCCCTCCATGCAGCTCTAAGCATCAACCTCTCCTTACTTCCCCTTTATCTCCCCTCCCCCACAATCAACAATATTCCCTAATATTGAGATTAGTTTTTTTACCATTCCTCTCCCTTAGGGAACGGTTTGTCCTGTGTCTGAACTTGTTTCATTTGTGGCTTGCCTTTATTTTGCATTTTGAATTGTCCCATGTGGACCACTTTTGTTGAACAAAATCAGAATAAAGTGGCAGAAGACTCCTTAACTGACTGCAAAAGAGTGGATGTGTGAATTTGAAGTGTGTTGGTATATGGCACTACATACAAGTGGTCAGTATTTGCTGTGGTAGTGGGTTTCTTTCTGGTAATGTGAATGTGAATTAAGCTATTCAACAACCAGCTCAAATGAGATTTAAAAAAATAAAATAAGCATGTTACTCCTGCATGCTTCCCTGGCTGGGTGTATAACCCAGTTAACATCTACAAATTCTGAAATGGTTCTTTAAACAATATAATTAATAGTAACCGGGTTATGGCTGTGGGTACATGGACCCATGAGCTACTGCGGCCCTCATGTTTCTGGCCCGGTCCACAGGATTAGGTGACCTGGATTGAGCCAGTGTCAAATCATGCTCCACCAATACAGCACATCTGTTTCACTTCAACTGCTTTGCTCTTTTACTCACCCAGCAGACTTTGTTGGACAAGTACCTTTGTCTAGGGGACATTTACTCAAACCTGTAGGCTAAAATTGCTGACGATTTTTGCTTTTATGCGATTCACACCTTTTACCTCGATGAGCCTAGTCTTACTATTTGGTGCTATGCTTTAAAGGTCCAATGCAGAGCTTCACTACTCATTTCACAAATAAGTACATTACTGTGATTTGTTTTCAATGTAAATGGTCAAACAAAGCCTAGCGAAAGAATTTATCAAGTAAGTATTTCGCTAGGACGGTCAGTGGGGAGGGGAACAACCTGTTATTGGCAGGTTTGGAACTCTCAAAATTGCTTCCTGGTGAGACAAATGGACTGACATTTTAATCATTAAACGCCTCGTACACCAAATGGGCATTACCACCATTTTCAGTGTGGAAATAAAACCTGCTTTTGACTGGGCTGGGAATGTGAGTTGGTATTGAATGGTAAGCACATGGTTACCCACAGACACCCCTGCAGCTTTTCCACTACTGACAGACTTCAGTAGATGACAAAGAAGCTTGACTACAAGCCAACGATAAGATTTCTCAGTTCTGTTTCAATACTGTTATTTGGTTATCGCAGGCATTGCACATTTAGGAACTTCACATAGTTGGTCAGCCTGTCACTGTCAAGGTAACACTACTTGCCACCCAGTGTCTCGACCCATATACCTGTTGAATGTTTATTTTATGGTTGGTTATGGCACCTACGTAAGTGTCAAACACCATTCCATTTTCTTTTTTTACCTGCCAAGAAGTTTCCTTGTTTTAAAGCTTAAGTCCTTTTGTAATGAATGTATATATTTTAAATAACTAGAAAATACACACTGTCGAAGCGTTGACTGTCCTGTGTTACTACTTGGACTAACAAAATTCTATTGACACGTCAAGCAATATGGCCATATTCATAAAAGAGCTTGTCCATTTGTCCCAGTCATCAGCAAGAGCGCATTGGGGTAGTTGCATGTCTGACATCAATGTGCACAATTACAATGGTAATTTAATACATTTCATATAACAATGTTGACATGTAGGCTATGGTGTAATGGAGTGTTTTGACACAGTGCCTTAAAGTATTCAGACCCTTGACTTTTTCCGCATTTTGTTACGTTACATCCTTATCCTAAAACTGATTCAATAGTTTTCATCAATCTACACACAATACCCCATAATGACAAAGCAAAAACAGCTCTTTAGAAATTGTTGCTGAAATATCACGACATAAGTATTCAGACTCTACTCAGTACTTTGAAGCACGTTTGGCAGCAATTACAGCATCGAGTATTGTGCTACAAGCTTGGCACACCTGTATTTGGGGAGTTTCTCCCATTCTTCTGTGCAGATCCTCTTAAGCTCTGTCAGGTTGGCAAGGGAGCGTTGCTGCACAGCTATTTTCAGGTTTCCAGAGATGTTTGATAGGGTTCAAGTCCGGGCTCTGGCTGGGCCACTCAAGGACATTCAGAGACTTGTCCCGAAGCCACTCGTGTTGTTTTGGCTGTGTGCTTAGGGTCATTGTCCTGTTGGAATGTGAACCTTCACCTCAGAGGTCCCCAGCGCTCTGGAGCAGGTTTTCATCAAGGATCTCTCTGTACTTTGCTCCATTCATCTTTGCCTCAATCCTGACTAGTCTCACAGTCCCTTCTGCTGAAAAACATCCCCACAGCATAAAACTGCCACCACCATGCTTCACCGTAGGGATGGTGCCCGGTTTCCTCCAGACGTGGCGCTTGGCATTCAGGCCAGAGTTAAATCTTGGTTTCATCAGACCAGAGAATCTTGTTTAGGTGCCTTTTGGCAAACTCCAAGTGGGCTTTCATTTGACTTTTACTGAGGAGTGGTTTCCGTCTGGCCACTCTACCATAAAGGCCTGATTGGTGAAGTGCTGCAGAGATGGTTGTCATTCTGGAAGGTTCTCCCATCTCCACAGAGGTACTCTAGAGCTCTGTCAGAGTGACCACCAGGTGGTTCCAAACATTTTCCATTTAAGAATGAGGGAGGCCACTGTGTTCTTGGTGACCTTCAATGCTGCACACATTTTTTGGTACCCTTCCTCAGATCTGGGCCTCAACACAATACTCTTGGAGCTCTACGGACAATTCCTTTGACCTCATGGCTTTTTCTCTGACATGCACGGTCAACTGTGCAACCTTATATAGACAGGTGTGTGCCTTTCCAAATCATGTCCAATCAATTGAATTTACCACAGGTGGACTCCAATCAAGTTGTAGACACATCTCATGGATGATCAATGGAAACAAGATGCACCTGAGCTCAATTTCAACTCTAATAGCTTAGGGGCTGAATACGTTAAGGTTTTTTTGTTTGTTTTAAATAAATTTGCCCCAAAAAATAAATGTTTTTCGCTTTGTCATTATGGGGTATTGTGTATAGATTGCTGAGGAAACACATTTATTTAATACATTTTAAAACACGGCTGTAACGTACAAAATGTGGAAAAAGTCAAGGGGTCTGAATACTTTCTGAAGGCGCTATATGTAGGTCTCATAACCAGCCATAAAATAACTACTGTGGTAGGTTATGTTGGTTTTTACATGCTTATGTATGTCTCATAACCAGCCATAAAATAACGCAATGTATATCATAGCAGGTCTAAATATGTGTCATGACAGTGTTATGACTATATTATAACTGGTTATGACAAGTTAAGACTGTCATAACGTGTTATGATGCTGTGTGACAAGTCAAGTTTTACCCAAGTCGGTATATTCTGTCATTGTAATGTGAGATGTGAAGCTCCTGTAGTCTATAGCTCACTATTGATCAACTTCATCTAGATTATTTTATTTGTTTCAGAGGATCATATTACTGGGCCTATTGACTTATAGCTCGAGTTTTGTTTGTCCCTTATTAACCCTCAGGAATTAGGTAATCGCTTGATGACCATGGTAGAAAGAACCAAACTGTCCATATTGAGCCATCTATTTTTCAATCAAGGTTTGGGTTTAGGAGTGAGTTTAAGAGTAAAGGTTAGGTCAAATAGTTCAAATCATTACGTTTGAAAAGTGATCTGCTTCTGTCGTCTTCAGCATGGTCAGAAAGTGATGTAGCCTACCTCAAGACCTGGGCTGTGTCTGAAATGGCAATTATTTCTACTGCACCATGGGAATAGGGGGCCATTTTGGAAACAGTCATATTCATTGATTTCTGGTGCGTAGTGTTCTGACCTAAAAACCCAGGAAAGACATGACTCATACAGGCCACCGTCTGCATCAATGGGACTATCCTCTAGTGACACTGCTGGTAGCTACAGGAAGGTACGACTCACTATCTGGGCATGGTAGAGAGGACGGAAGTAAAGAGCTTTCTAATCACAAATATGATTTTAACCCCTAACAGATTTGCTTGTCAGTTCTGACGATATTGTTGCTTTTGTTCGCTTTGCGATTGTCAATTCAAGAAAAAAGACTTGTTCGTTCACACAGCACAAACACGGTTGGACATGGATCAAAACAGGACACATTGTATTTTTCATATTTACAAAAGCAGATATTGTACTGCCATTGGGCAGTGCCTGAGCTTCAGTACACGTTACCACAAAGGAATGGTTCCAAATCTCCCTTCACTTTACATATAATTAACTGGAAAGGCTTGTTTGGCAAGGAAATACTAGTCAGGATAAAAAAATGTAGTTGTTGGTCCCTCCTACAGTTCATAACAGGAGTGTATGTCACACCCACTTAATATAAGCAGGATGCAGACCTGACAGACACACAGACACGCACACACACCTGGCATCACAATAATGATACCTGTATGTCATCATCCCCAGGCTGTAACATACTGGACATTGCAGATAGATATGCCATGAATAGAGCTGACACGATTCCTCACTCCAGATTTCAGAAAGGCATGTCTGTTCTACATCATATATTTCTATCTGGGCGTTCAGCAATACAGCCCTTGAGTTATCTCAAGTCCTCTTTTCACAGGTAGCCCCTCTTCCAGACAGTGACTGAGGGTTGAGAGCGGCGTTTTAGTCCCAGATTTTGTGGCTTTGTGAATCCATTCTCCATGAAGAAGTCTGTTGAAAAGTGTGCACGCTGGTGGAGTGCGTACTCTATAGGCTCGGGCAGTCAGTCATTAAATTACTGATTCTACAGGTGTAGCATGACATACTACAGTACCCATAATGGTAATAATTTGGTGGGTGCTTATATCTGTCCTATTTCATTTGTTTTTTGCATATCCCAACTCTCCCTGAGACACCCTCAGAGAGTGGGGTCACTGCCAGGGTCTGCCGTTATCAACAGCGACCCTGGAGCAATTAGGGTTAAGTGCCTTTCTCAAGGGCACGTCGACAGATTTACACCTTGTCAGCTCGGGGATTCAAACAAGCAACCTGGCCCAACACTCTAACTGCTAGGCTACCTGCTGCCCATGTGTCCCATCTCCTTATCAATACATGAGTGTGTGAAGTCTGAAGCTATGTTTCCCTATAGTTATGGTGTCATGTGGTTTCGCCACTGGTCCCTAATAACAGATTGTCAGGTCATTTTGCTTCAGCAATGTATAGTCCGTTCCGGAACCTCTAAACCAGTCTGTTCCGGTCGTACCACCATAGCAACATCCTACACCAGTCCTTTCCAGCTGCATCGTCATAGCATCTTGCTACACCACTCATTTCCAGCTGTATCGGCATAGCAACCCCACTACACCAGTTCATCCAGCAGTGTGCCCAGGCTGTGGCGTTGTTCAGGTGGCCCAGCGATGTGCTTGTTACACATGGGACACACACAGCGCACCTCCAGCCACTTCACCAGGCATCTGCAGGGGCAAGCAACAAGTCAGTACATGGAATCATGTAGTAAGCAAAAAAGTGTTAAACAAATATATATATTTTAGATTCTTCAAAGTAGCCACCCTTTGCCTTGCTGACAGCTTTGCACACTCTTGGCATTCTCTCAACCAGCTTCATGAGGTAGTCACCTGGAACACATTTCAATTAACGGGTTTGCCTTCTTAATGTGTTTGAGCCAGTTGTGTTGTGACAAGGTAGGGGTGGTATACAGAAGATAGCCCTATTTGGTAAAAGACCAAGTCCATATTATGTCAAGATCAGCTCAAATTAGCAAAGAGAAACGACAGTCCATCATTACTTTAAGACATGAAGGTCAGTCAATACGGAACATTAAGAACTTTGAAAGTTTCTTAAAGCACAGTCGCAAAAACCATCAAGCGCAATGATGAAACTGTCTCTCATGAGGACCGCCACAGGAAAGGAAGACCCAGAGTTACCTCTGCTGCAGAGGATAAGTTCATTAGAGTTACCAGTCTCAGAAATTGCCGCCCAAATAAATGGACATTTGACCGGTGGAAATCTGTCCTTTGGTCTGATGAGTCCAAATTTTAGATTTTTGGTTCCAACCGCCGTGTCTTTGTGAAACATAGAGTAGGTGAACGGATGATCTCTGCATGTGTGTTTCCCACAGTGAAGCATGGAGGAGGAGGTGTGATGGTGTGGGGGTGCTTTGCTGGTGACACTGTCTGTGATTTATTTAGAATTCAAGGGACACTTAACCAGCATGGCTACCACAGCATCATGCAGCGATACACCATCTCATCTGGTTTGGGCTTAGTGGGACTATCATTTGTTTATCAACAGGATAATGACCCAACACACCTCCAGGCTGTGTAAGGGCTATTTGACCAAGAAGGAGAGTGATGGAGTGCTGCATCAGATGACCTGGCCTCTACAATCACCCGACCTCAACCCAATTGAGATGTTTTGGGATGAGTTGGACCGCAGAGTGAAGGAAAAGCAGCCAACAAGTGCTCAGCATATGTGGGAACTCCTTCAAGACTATTGGAAAAGCATTCCAGGTGAAGATGGTTGAGAGCATGCCAAGAGTGTGCAAAGCTGTCATCAAGGCAAATGGTGGCTATTTTGAAGAATCTAAAATATATTTTGATTTGTTTAACACTTTTTTGGTTACTACATGATCAATATATTTTGATTTAACACTTTTTTTGGTTACTACATGATTCCATATGTGTTACTTCATAGTTTTGATGTCTTCGCTATTGTTCTACAATGTAGAAAATAGTAAAAAATAAAGAAAAACCCTTGAATGATTAGGTACTGGGTATGTACGCATGCAAACACACACACACTGCATAAAACACACCACACACAACATCTCTAGCAATGTCACCAGGCACCTGTAGGACAAGCAACACCCCAGTAACACACACACACAGGCACATCATTTATATCTGCTTAGTGTGTGGTGAGGTGACACTTGCCTCCGGTGAAAGGCATGTTGGCATGGCAACACTCCTAGCTCATCTTTCACTCTGAAGTCCTCCAAGCACACCGCACATGTCTGCTGTGATTGAGAGAAGGGGAGGGAGAGCAATGGGGAGAGAGAAAAATTAACCAGGGGATGAGAGAGAGCGAGACAGAGAGAGAGGGACTAAACAGGTGACAGAACTAACCCCGTGTAGATTGAGTTTCTTTGTATCCCCTTTGAACACCACCTGTGAAAAAGCATAATTGATTAGAGCTAGAATTGCGAGACAAACATAGAATGAAACACATTTTTAGTTCAAAAGATGAAGGGATGTTTGATGACTAAAATATAATTTGGATGTTTCTGCACTCATCACTAGGGGGCCTGAGACACAATGAGAATTGAGATGGCATTCCAGGCTGTCTTCATTGCAGTTACAATAGATTTCTCTAATGCATTCCTGAGATGTTAAACACTTCTCCAGGTGCTTCTGAAAATGTGCACAGCACGACTGCACTAAAGGTGATTTGGAATGGACCCTGAGTTTGTATGCAAAGATGTGATGATGTAACTGTGTTATACATGCAATGTGCTGAACATGACTGACTTTCAGAAGACACTGCAGTAATGTGACATCCTATCGCTGTGTTGTTGTGATATGGCTTACCGCTTTATATCCAAACCTCCCTCGTTGGGCCTGGTGCCTCAGTTTACTGGGTGGGAGGAGAGAGCAGGATGAGAGGAGAGACTGTTAGTACAACTGAGTGAGAAGATGGACACACACACACACCAGCCATCTGAGTCAACCTGTTTGAGTGACATCCGCTGACACTGGCAGCTTCCAACCAGAGCAATATACATAGGGATAGTTATGATGATATTTGTCATCTCAGATTTGGGATTGACCAAGTTCAATATTTTTTCATTAATTCTGTGTACAAATTACCATATATGCTACTACGTGTTTATCCAACAGATAAATCTTAGTAAAAAGGCCCACACTCACTCAGTTTCAATGGGCCCCCTTTCCTCTCCTCTCTGCCACGGTGAAAGGACCACATTGTGGAGCAGAGAGGGTCATACCCTGGACACAGTGCTGTGTTGTTCACAGGTAGCCTACTGGTTAGAGTGTTGGACTAGTAACCGAAAGGTTGCAAGATTGAATCCCTGAGCTGACAAGGTACAAATCTGTCGTTCTGCCACTGAACAAGGCAGTTAACCCACTGTTCCTAGGCCTTCATTGAAAATAAGAATTTGTTCTTAACGGACTTGCCTAGTAAAATAAAGAAAATGTTTTAAATAAAAGTCTCGAGAGCTCTTCAGACACCAGAGCAGTCTCCAGCTACCACTGTCATATATCCTCTTTGTCACAAGAGAAACACACCACACCATACTTTTAGTTCCAGCCTGAGGCTGCTGCCTGAAGCCTTAAATAGACTCAGGGTCAAACCATGCTGATAAGCATTTGCAACTTATTGTTTGAGCTGGGAAATACTTAAGGACAGAGGAAACCAAGGGAGGGGTGAGGAAGGGGTCAGAAGGGGATCTCCCATGCCAACAATAGCCTGGACCCAATTCTGAGGACCTTTTTAGAGAAACCTTAGTCACAGTAACAGTAATAACAGTCTCTCTCACACACACTCACATCCATAGATGTATTCTCATAACTCAGGTCCCATCACTTACAGTGCCTTCAGAAATTATTCAAACCCCATGACTTTTTCTACATTTTGTTACAGCCTGAATTTTAAATTGTTTAAATTGAGAGTTTTGTTCACTGGCCTTGTGTTTTAGGTTACTGTCCTGCTGAAAGGTGAATTCATTTCCCAGTCTCTGGTGAAAAGCAGACTGAACCAGGTCAAGGTTTTTGCCTGTGCTTAGCTCCATTCCATTGATTTTTTTTTATCCGGAAAAACTCTCCAGTCCTTAATACTTACAAGCATACCCATAACATGATGCAGCCACCACCACACTCTTAAACAAAAGGGTTCCAAAAGACAGAATGATAGAACGATAAATAGAATGATAAATAGAGAAAGAGAGACTAAACAAAAATATAAACGCAACATGTAAAGTGTTTGTCCCATGTTTCATGAGCTGAAATAAATGATCCCAGACATTTTCCATATGCACAAAAAGTGTATTTCTCTCAAATGTTGTGCACAAATGTGTTTACATACCTGTTAGTGAGCATTTATCTTTTGCCAAGATAATCCATTCACCTGACAGGTGTGGCACATCAAGAAGCTGATTAAACAGCATGATCTTTACACAGTTTCACCTTGTGCTGGGGGGCATTCAAAAATGGGCAATTTTGTCACACAACACAATGCCACAAATGTCTCAACTTTTGAGGAAGTGTGAAATTGGCATACTGACTGTAGGAATCTTGACCAGAGCTTTTACCAGAGAACTGAATGTTAATTTCTCTACCATAATCCACCTCCAACGTCGTTTTAGAGAATTTGGCAGTACGTCCAACCGGCTTCACAACCGCAGACCACGTGTAACCACGCCAGCCCAGGACCTCCAAATCCGGCTTCTTCACCTGCGGGATCGTCTGAGACCAGGCACCCGGACAGCTGATGAAACCGTGGGTTTGCACAACTGAAGAATTTCTGTACAAACTGTCAGAAATGGTCTCAGGGAAGCTCATCTGTGTGCACGTTGTCCTCACCAGGGTCTTGACCTGAGTAACCGAATTCAGTGGGAAAATAATCACATTCGATGGCCACTGGCACGCTGGAGAAGTGTGCTCTTCAAGGATGAATCCTGGTTTCAAATGTACGGGCCAGATGGCAGTGTGTATGGCGTCGTGTGGGCGAGCGGTTTGCTGATGTTAGCGTTGTGAACAGAGTGGCCCATGGTGGAGGTGGGGTTATGGTATGAGCAGGCATAAGCAATGGATAACAAACACGATTGCATTTTACCAATGGCAATTTGAATGCATAGAAATACCGTGACGAAATCCTGAAACCCATTGTCGTGCCATTCATCCACCCGCCATCACCTCATGTACGCATGATAATGCACAGCCCCATGTCGCAAGGATCTGTACACAATTCCTGGAAACTGAAAATGTCCCAGTTCTTCCATGGCCTGCGTACTCACCAGACATGTCACCATTTGAGCATGTTTGGGATGCTCTGGAACGATGTGTACGACAGCATGTTCCAGTTCTCGCCAATATCCAGAAACATCGCACAGCCATTGAAGAGGAGTGGGACAACATTCCACAGGCCACAATCAACTCTATGTGAAGGAGATGTGTCACGCTGAATGAGGCAAATGGTGGTAACACCAGAAACTGACTGGTTTTCTGATCCACGCCACTACCTTTTTTTTTAAGGTATCTGTGATCAACAGATGCATATCTGTATTCCCAGTCATGTGAAATCCATAGATTAGGGCCTATTGAATTTATTTCAATTTACTGATTTCCTTATATGAACTGTAACTCAGTAAAATATTTGAAATAAAAACTTGTTTTTGCGTAGATTCCGTGGCGCGGTTAGCTTTTAACAGCTAGGAAACGCCACTAACCAAACAACAGTGCTAGGTGGCTGTACTACAGAAACACAGGTCGTCATTGTGGGAAAGACACATTTTTAAAACCTTTTTGTAAACAACTGGTTGCAGCAAAGAGCCAACCTGGATACTAAGGAGATCCTGAGGGAAATCGACGAGTACCAACAGCTTTACGCTATGGAGGAACAACATACAACATGGAATGAGCAAGCTACCTCAAAAGAACTCTAACCCGACAAAAAAAGAAAGACTGATTCATCTACAGACACGGACGATTTACTTACCATTGAAGTAGTGGCCAGTGCTCTGGATGGAATCCATGCAACACTGTAAAAGTTGTGTGAGGAGGTAGCAGGGCTGAGGGGGAGTTTGGCGTTTAGCCAGAGTGAAATTCTCACGCTCCAAGGAGAGAACAAGGCACTCACAGCCAAGGTAAAAATCCACGATTCCAACATGGATTGTCTACTCAGGGAAAACAGGGTGATGAGGGAGTCGCTACTAGACATACAAAGTTGTAGCATGTGTGAAAATCTAATATTTTCTGGGATTCCTGAGGACGCATCCAAAAATCCAGAGGGCGCAATCAGAGAGTTTATGCAATCCGCCTTGAAACTTTCTCTAGAGACTGTAAACAAGGTGGCTTTCCACCGAGTACACAGACTTGGAGCTCGGAGCGACAAGACCAAGGGTCCCCGACCGATCATCGCAAAATTTGAACACTACCAACAAAAGGAGCTGATCAAAAGCAGATGAAGGGAGCTTAAAGGGACCAAATTCAGTCTCAATGACCAATTTCCACGGGAGATAAACGAACGTCGTAAGAGGCTGTATCCTGTGCAGAGGCATCAGAGGGAGAGGGGTAAGCTGCCTTTCTCATTGTGGACAAACTCTTTATAGATGGACAGCTATTCCGAGACAACTCCATAACACCCTGGCTGTACTAAATTCTACAGGGACTTCAGGTTACGAAAAAAGAAAGTATGGGAACTGTAAAAATATCTGAACACTATGATGTGGATATGAACATACATGTTCTCAATTACATGCTCACTTACACATACGGACTTATACATACACACTTGATCTCGCTCACTTCTCTCACTCTCTTCCCTCTCTTTATTGTCGAGCACTGTTCTATAATTGAATATGTTTCTTGGTTGTCTATCTTTTCTATGTCTTTGTCTACATGTTTATATATGTTTACAACAAGCAAGGGGAAGATATAAGAATAGGGACATTGGGGAATAATAACATATTGTACGGGATACATTTATACTGTAGTGAAGCCGTCTCTATAGTAATGCAAGGTCTCTTTCATGATCATGTGAAACGTCAATTGCTATGGAAATGCTGGGATGTGTTTTTCAATGATATTAAAGGTAATTATGAGGCAACTATGATGGTGATACGATATGGATTACAATTATCATCATGAATATTAAGGCTATACGCACCTCATGTTACACACATAGACACTCAACCATGCAAACTGGCAGAGTTATTATTTATTTGGACATCACACATTATATTTTTACACTTATACATATATCGTACACACTCTCACTAAATCACATCCAATATCATACACATCAACCTACTCAGATTTACTATACACATAATATCTTGTCTCAATTTTCTAACATCTGTGGCATTGGCTCACAGGCAAACAGGCAAGGGAATAAAACAAATATTGCTAGAACCTATTTCTTGAATTCTAAATATCAGACATTTGAAAGCTCTAGTTTTGGCCGTCATAATACCTCTGATGGCAATAACTTTACAAACACTAATGATGGTCAATTTAGACTGAGAATAGTATCTAGTTATGGTAAGGGGTGAAATAAGTATAGCCAGTTATAATTGTAATGTGTTAGCAGATTATAAAAAAAGAAGATCAGTCTTTACGTGGCTAAAAGAAAAGGAATATAACATATACTGTTTACAGGAAACTCACTCTACATCCTTAGATGAAGTTGCGTGGAAAAAGGAATGTGGTGGTGAAATAATTTTCTGTCATGGACAAATGAACTCAAAAGGTGTGATGATATTAATGAACAGAAATGTCAATCTGAATGTGCAAATAGTCAGGAAAGAGTCGCAAGGAAGGTGGATCTTTTTGAATATGAAAGTGGACAAAAAAAGAGATTTGGCTCATTAATCTATGGTTCAAATCGGGATGATCCATACTTCTTTGAAAATATTTATACCAATTTATTGAACTTACAGGCAACAAATGATCAAATCATTATGGTGGGAGACTATAACACAGTTTTAAGTACCTCAATGGACCATAAAGGAAATCACTTTACAAACTATCATCACCGTGCCCTTAAGGAAATTACAAATATTATGGACATATTAGAAATAGTGGATATTTGGAGACTAAAAAACCCGACCTAGTGAGATATACATGCAGGAGACTTAATCAAGCTAGTCATCTTGACTACTTTCTTGTCTTTTTCACTCTTGCATCAAAGGTTGAAAAAGTTTTAATAGGAGACAGAATGCGATCGGATCATCATCTAATTGGCCTTCACATAACTCTTATAGAATTTCCATGTGGACGGGGATATTGGAAATTTAATCAAAGTTTACTGGAGGACAACTTATTTTTAACTAAGACAAAAGAATTCATAACTGAATTGTTCCAGTACGATATAGGTTCAGCAAATCCCTTTATTGTTTGGGATACCTTTAAATGTACCTTCAGAGGTCCTTATATTCAATATTCATCAATAATAAAAAGGCAGCTTCTGGTTAAAGAGACAGGACTAACAAGGGAAATCCATGAACTAATAGTGCGGGTAGATAGCAATAAAAATGATACTACAGAGATACAAAATAAGTGAGAGGAAAAACAAAAAGCACTTGAGGAACTTATTCAAGAACAATCTAATGTAATCTATTAGAAAAATAAAGAAAACTGGATGGAATATGGAGAAAAATGCACAAAAATCTTCCTGAATCTCCAACAAAGGAACGCTAACAAAAATAATTTGCAGAAACCCGTTACTGAAGACGGAGTCATCTATGATTCTCCAAATTATATTTTAAGAGGAAACTAAATATTTTAAGCAGATGTTCTCTTTTCCGTCTCATCTTCTCCCACTGAATGAAGATTACGTTAATGAATTCTTTCCAAATAATATAAAACATTTAAAATTAACAAATGTACAGAAAGATCAGTGCGAAGGCCAAATTACAGAGGAAGAACCTTTTGAGGCTATTAAACCCTTTCAGTCTGGAAAAACCCCAGGGCTTGATGGCATATCGGTAGAGGTATATCATGCCTTTTTTTATATACTAAAATCTCCATTGTTAGATTGTTTTAACTACTCCTATAGAAATGGTAGTCTGTCAGGTATTCAGCAGGAAGGTCTGATTTCACTATTATTAAAACAAGACTCAGATGGCAAATATAAAGATCCAGTCTATTTAAAAAACTGGAGGCCCCTTACACTTCAATGTTGTGATGCAAAAATACTAGTAAAATGCATAGCACTCAGAATTAAAAAAGTTTTACCAGGTATTGTTCATCCTGATCAGACAGGTTTTTTACGTGGACGATACATTGGAGATTACTAGAAATAATAGATCATGAAACATCTAAGAAGCCAGGCCTGGTATTTATAGCGGATTTTGAAAAGGAATTTGATAAAGTAAGACTGGATTTTATTTATAAATGCCAGGATTTTTTCAATTTCGGTGATTGTCTTATAAAATGGGTAAAAGTAATGTATAGCAACCTCAGGAGTAAAATAGTAAATAATGGCTACTTCTCAGAGTTTTGAATTGTCAAGAGGAGTTAAAACCTCTTACATCTAGATGTTCCGCTAATGATGGGCGTGGCGCGAAATACAAATTCCTCTAAAATCCGAAAACTTCCATTTTTCAAACATATGACTATTTTACAGCTATTTAAAGACAATACGCTCCTTTATCTAACCACACTGTCCGATTTCAAAAAGGCTTTACAGCGAAAGCAAAACATTAGATTATGTCAGCAGAGTACCCAGCCAGAAATAATCAGACACCCATTTTTCAAGCTAGCATATAATGTCACAAAAACCCAGAAGACAGCTAAATGCAGCACTAACCTTTGATGATCTTCATCAGATGACAACCCTAGGACATTATGTTATACAATGCATGCATGTTTTGTTCAATCAAGTTCATATTTATATCAAAAAACAGCTTTTTTACATTAGCATGTGACGTTCAGAACTAGCATACCCCCCGCAAACCTCCGGTGAATTTACTAAATTACTCACGATAAACATTCACAAAAAACATAACAATTATTTTAAGAATTATAGATACAGAACTCCTCTATGCACTCGATATGTCCGATTTTAAAATAGCTTTTCGGTGAAAGCACATTTTACAATATTCTCAGTAGATAGCCCGGCATCACAGGGCTAGCTATTTAGACACCCACCAAGTTTAGCACTCACCAAAATCAGATTTACTATAACAAAAATGTTATTACCTTTCCTGTTCTTCGTCAGAATGCACTCCCAGGACTTC
This sequence comes from Salmo trutta, assembly GCF_901001165.1. Lineage (NCBI taxonomy): Eukaryota > Metazoa > Chordata > Actinopteri > Salmoniformes > Salmonidae > Salmo > Salmo trutta. The sequence goes on from NC_042979.1 coordinate 35,269,150, forward strand.
TACTTCAATAACAAATGTAGGTTTGGTCCAAAATAATCCATAGTTATGTTCCATCAGCAACGTTTTGTTCGTGCGTTCTAGACACTATCCCAATGGTAAATAACGGTCGTGCGCATGGCGCATTTCGTGACAAAAGATTTCTAAATATTTCATTACCGTACTTCGAAGCATGTCAACCGCTGTTTAAAGTCAATTTTTATGCAATTTTTCTCGTAAAAAAGCGATAATATCCCGACCGGGAATCTGCAATTAGGTAAACAGCCGAAAGAAAATAAAACACGGGGTCGACTCGGGCACGAGCATGAAGCCCTTTGTCCTCTGATAGACCACTTAGCAAAAGCGCTCGTGTGTTTCAGCCAGGGCTTTGAATTACGTCATTCAGCTTTTTCCCGGGCTCTGTGGGCCCATGGAAGCCGTAGGAAGTGTCACGTAACAGCAGAAATCCTTTGTAATGGATAGAGAGAATCAACAAGGGGAAGAAATGGTCAGACAGGGTACTTCCTGAACATAATCTTCTCATGTTTTGGCCTGCCAAATGAGTTCTGTTATACTCACAGACACCATTCAAACAGTTTTAGAAACTTTGGAGTGTTTTCTATCCAAAGCTAATAATTATATGCATATTCTAGTTTCTGGGCAGGAGTAATAATCAGATTAAATCGGGTACGTTTTTTATCCAGCCGTGAAAATACTGCCCCCTATCCATAACAGGTTAATCAAGGGTGTCCACTGTCACCATATCTATTCGTTATGGCCATCGAAATGCTAGCTATTAAAATCAGATCTAATAACAACATTAGAGGATTAGAAATCCAAGGCTTAAAAACAAAGGTGTGCATGTATGCCGATGACTCAACTTTTATATTAAGTCCGCAAGCTAGATCCCTGCAATGTCTCATTGAAGATCTAGATAACTTTTCTGGACTCTCTGGACTAAAACCTAATTATGATAAGTGTACAATAAATACGTATTGGATCTTTAAAAAATACAACTTTTACATTACCCTGCAGTTTACCTATAAAATGGGCTGACGGTGAAGTAGACATACTTGGTATTCATATCACAAAATATATAAATAAGCTCTCCATAATGAATTTCAATACAAAACTTGTAAAAATAGACAAGATCCTGCAACCATGGAGAGGTAAATACCTGTCTATTTATGGAAAAATTGCCCTGATTAACTCCTTAGTCATATCTCAGTTTACTCACTTACTTATGGCGCTGCCTACTCCTGATGATTTGTTTTTCAAATCATATGACTAAAAAAATATTTTGCTTTATCTGGGACGCTAAACCAGACAAAATAAAGCATGCCTATCTATATAATGAATATAAATTGGGTGGGTTGAGATTAATAAATGGTTCTCAGGTAGATTACTAAGAAAAGCTCATCCATTGTTTAAAAATTGCCTTTTTGCCTTTGTGCAGATTGCCATGTCTCATTTTCGATTAATTGAAAATGATACTTTTTTCAAAGTATCTCTCTTTTTCAAACAAGCATTGCAGAGCTGGCTACAATTTCAATTTCATCCCCCTGAAAAGATAGGACAAATATTACAACAAATATTATGGCTGAACTCAAATGTGCTGGTTGATAAAATACCTGTATTTATGGGAAAGATGGTTGAAATGGGTATTTTGCTCTTAAATTATATTGTAAATTGGAATGGTAGAGTTATGTCTTTCATGGAGTTATCAGAATTGTATGGGAAGGTCTGCTCAATCCAAGAGTACAACCAATTGATTACAGCATTACCCCAAAAATGGAGGAGGCAGGTGGCAGCGTGAGGAGGTAGGGAACTGGTCTGTCTGCCCAATTTAAAGTATCAAAACTGGCAGAGGGATAAAAATAGCATAAATAGGAAAGTATATCAGTTTAATTTGAGGACCAGGATGTTGACAACTGTGCCATACAGATTCAAAAATCTCTTCCCAACTATTTTTCATATACCAATTCCATGGTACAGGGTCTATGAGTTGATATATAGAAATTACGCAAGATTCAAGACTTCGTGCTTTTCAGCTAAAATTATTATATAGAATTCTTGCCACCAACAAAATGTTGAATATTTGGGGCATAAAATCATCAAAGCTCTGCAGATTGTGAGGTGAGGATACAGAATCAATGGAACATTTATTTTGGTATTGCCCTCAGGTAGCCTGTTTCTGGTCTCAGGTTCAGGAATGGCAAAAAATACATAACATTGATCCAAAATTGACCCTAGAATTGACTAGGGTAATTGACTGTTAGGAGATCTGGAGAGACCGGGTCAGTCAATTACTAATATACTAATACTCGTAGTAAAAGTATTTATCTTCAACTCACAATCTGTGGATTCTATTCGATTAGATAGACTGAAATCGTATGTTAAACATCACAGCATAGTTGAAAGATACATGTTGCGTAGAAATCCGAAGAGGGTGGCCAGCAGAGACAGGTGGGATGGGCTGAGGGAAGCTGAGGGTTGGGATGTGGAATTGGAGACAAGTGGGAGTGGAGTTGCTGGGCGGAATATAGAATGACGGTCAAAGATAAAAGTATAAAAATAAATTAAAAATAAAACATAATAAAACATTTGTTTGAATAACACTGAGGGGCAGTTATTTTTACAGCTAATGCCAGTTTGCCTGAGGCCATGCAGGTGTTTGTACACATGCATATATATATTTTACATTTAACTAGGCAAGTCAGTTAAGAACAAATTCTTATTTATAATGGCGGCCTAGGAACAGTGGGTTAACTGCCTTGTTCAGGGGCAGAAGGACAGATTTTTACCTGGTCAGCTCGGGGATTTGATCTAACAAACTTTCGGATACTGGGCCAATGCTCTAACCACTAGGCTACCTGCCGCATATACACACACTCCCATTCAAATACACACATACACAGACACAAACATATGTAAATAGTGCCAGACATGCCCTCAAACATATACAGTTGGTCTTGCTGTTATGATTTTAGTTGTCCTTGATGTCCTTTGTTTTTTTGCATTGTTGTTTTCTGTTTTCCTTTGTCTTTTTCTTTTTTCTCTTTAGTTAATTTTCTTGGTTGTTTGTGCATAGGGGGGTTCTTGGGGGTGGGGAATGGAATTAATTGTATTTTGTATTATTATTTATTTATTATAATTTTTTATTAAAAAAATTCTTGGGTTTGGGGAACTGTGGGGGATCTTGGAGGGTTTGGGTCCCCGTTTTTGGCCTTGTGGGAGATCTGTCGACGTGCCCTTGAGCAGGGCATTGACCCTGGATGCTTCTGTGTGTCGCTCTGAATGGGAGTCTGTTGGATGACTGGTGTGGTGTAGTTGTTGAGCGTATTCACTGCAAGTATATTGTATGTTTTGGATATTCAATAAAAATAAAATATTTATAAAAATTTTAAAAAATGTTGCAATTGTTGCGTTTATATTTGTGTTCAGTGAAGATAGCTAGATAGGAGGGATATGTTTACCTGATGAAGTAGCAGCAGATGATGAGGCTCAGTACGAAGACGAAGACTCCGGTCCCGAAGATGACCATATAAATGTTGAGAGGAAGGTTCTGGAATGCCACGGTAGACATGACTCCTGACCTCTAGCCTCCGACCTGCTGTGACCTCTGATCCTTCACCTCTGACGGTTAACCAGACACACACATACACCCTGGAGGGAGACACCTTTTGTTTTTTATGTTCATCACAAATAAAGAAAAGCACATACAGTAACCATAGCACAAAACCACAGACACACACACACACACACACACACACACACACACACACACACACACACACACACACACAGAAACAGTATCTAACCCAGGCTGTCTCTGTTGGTGGGTGAGGGTTCAGGCAACAAGCCCTGGTAAAAGCAGGAAGTCATGCAGTCTGGCTGTTGTGCAGCTGCCAGGATGTAGACTCTGAAGGTATAAGCATGCCCCTAGACACTGATGAAAGGTCAGTTAGTATCTAATGGAAGGTTAGTAAGGATTGGGGGAGGAACAATGATCATAGATCTCTGACTGTTGTCTATGTATAGGCTTACTGATGCCCTAGTCCTCTGTAAGACTGGACAGCACGAATGCCTCTAGCGGTATTGTCAGGCAAGTACAACAACCTACACACACACACATACATACTGACACAGGCATGCCATTGGCTACAGACACTGTTTACATGCCTAAGCTCTATTAGTCAAGAGGCACATGGTCAGTTCATTGGCTAAGAGAACAGAGATCACAGGGGTGCACTCAGCCTCTAACCCAAATAAGGAAGGGGTTCACTATTAATGTCAACGTTATGCATTACCTCTCAGGCAGAGTATAAAATCCCCTTGGGTGTGCATGCACACACACACACACTGCAGGTTTGTGGTGTGTGTGTTTGTGTGTGTGTATCTGTGTGTGTGCCTGCACACTCTAATGTGCAGATGTTGGTGTGGGTCACTGAAACTGGATATGAGACTAATTTCGAAACACTTCATCCAGTTTCTTTGCTAAGAGTATCTGAAGATAAATGTATAAGTGTGTGTAATATAAAGGAGATAATCATTCTGAACAAAGTTTACTCTTGTCCTAAACACACTTGGATATCAAGAACAAAAGTTAAGTTGTGCACACTGCACATTCACGGTGACGTCAAGTCACCAAGGGACAATGACATGATAACGTCATGATGATCTTAGCCTATAATGTATTTATCAACGGAGGATATGTATCGTCGACGTTCCAATTTATTACAAAATATGATATATACTGAATCCAAGTAATCCTAGTGTTATCCGCTAAAATAGCGCATTATCATACAGTTTCTCATTTAAAAAAAGTCAAATGGTGTCAGCTCATAAATCTTCTTCTTGCATGACCATCAAAACAATGCAATATCACACAGCGATTAAGTAAATCTTTTGAAAAACAAGAAACGTTCAGAGAAACAAATGTGTCCTTATGCTTAAATGCTTACCGTTAGAAATGAAAAAGCCCATCAATAGCGCAGGCAGACTTTCCCTCGATGGTAGAACATTTTCTATTCTTCATCAACAACACTGGATCGTCGTGTCTGGCTCGTCCGGCAGCGCGTCACATCTCACATCTGGACTATTCTCTCTCTGTCTTTTTCTTTCTCTCTCTCTGGCCCTCTTTTACAATGTCCCACCCCAAACAGACAAACGATTTTAAAAAAACAAATTCTTCCCACTGGTCAACAACTGGATGAATCAACGTTATTTCCACGTCATTTCAAGAATTGCAAAACGCCAACAACTTAAGGGAATTTCTTTTCTCCCGTTGATTTCACGTTCAATTCACGTTAGTTGACAACTCAAGCAAATGTAAATCGAAACTACACTTTGAACTTACGTCTGTGCCCAGTGGCTTGCCATGAGATATTAAATGTGAGACAAAAAAAGACTTCGAAAAAAAATTGACAGGCAGATGCAAGTGATGAGTGATGTGTATCGTATCTTACCACATCTGTACTGGGTTGCATCTGTAGACAATTTGGCTTGAGGGTTCTACATCTGTCGTTATTATCCTAAGGACACAAGTCCTGCCTTGGTATCGTCATACACATCATTACCGTTACAGCTACAATTGCTGCTGATGTTGATAAATGCGAGGATTGGAAACAATTCCTTTTTCTTGCCTCCTCTCTCCACCCCCGCCCTTTCACAATGAGAGAGACGCGTGGAGGCGCGTAGACATCTGAGACGGAGCTTGAAGTTCAGACAGTACGTTGTTTTCAGTGCTGCTAAGCTGATGTTATGCATTATGATGCATATATTGAACATAGTACACAGCGTTGTTCGAGATCTTCAGTTTCTTGGCAATTTCTTGCATGGAATGCCTTCATTTCTCAGAACAAGAATAGACTGACAAGTTTCAGAAGAAAGTGATTTGTTTCTGGCCATTTTGAGCCTGTAATCGAACCAAATGCTGATGCTCCAGATACTCAAATAGTCTAAAGGCCAGTTTTAATGCTTCTTTAATCAGTACAACCGTTTTCAGCTGTGCTAACATAATTGCAAAAGGGTTTTCTAATGATCAATTAGCCTTTTAAAATGATAAACTTGGATTAGCTAACACAACGTGCCATTGGAACACAGGAGTGATGGTTGCTGATAATGGGCCTCTGTACGCCTGTGTAGATATTCAATAAAAAATCAGCCGTTTCCAGCTACAATAGTCATTTACAACATTAACAATGTCTACACTGTATTTCTGATCAATTTTATGTTATTTTAATGGACAAAAAATGTGCTTTTCTTTCAAAAACAAGGACATTTCTAAGTGACCCCAAACTTTTGAACGGTAGTGTACCTATAAAACAGATACAATTTTATACTGTTCAACAACATTTTACACCAGGTGAAAAAGTTTTCACTAGTGGACAATGTTTCATCATCTCACACAGTGGCTGTACTATGTACCAATCTATGTACCAATCTATGTACCAATCTATGTACCAATCTCTGTACCAATCTCTGTACCAATCTATGTACCAATCTATGTACCAATCTATGTACCAATCTCTGTACCAATCTCTGTACCAATCTCTGTACCAATCTATGTACCAATCTCTGTACCAATCTCTGTACCAATCTATGTACCAATCTCTGTACCAATCTATGTACCAATCTCTGTACCAATCTCTGTACCAATCTCATGAACCATCTAAGAACTTGAACCACAATGAAGACCAAACACTGCTGTCAAGTCCCAACTATGTATATGAGCAGGAAATGACCCATGGCCTTGTACTGCTGTCTGCTACATGTCAGAAAGAGGAACCCAAATACCACCAACAACATGTAAAACTGTCATCAGGATGTTTGCGATATGCCAGTTTGGTTCCTGCATGGTTGAATGTTTTAGCCCTGTGGTTCCAAGACTGTTCAGTGCTGTTGAGCTAACATACAAAGTCAAACAGACGTATGTGTCTAGAATGTAGTCTAACGCCGTGGCCCTGACCTCCAGTCCAAGCAGTATGACACCTGTTTTAGCATATCATATCATATTCTTCAATCAAGACTTCAGTTGAATCAGGTGTGTTATTTAAGGCTTGGCTCCTATGTTTTTTCTACACGAAGAGCAAAAAGCCTGCAAAGTGGTATACCCTTTACAATCCATCACTTGGCAAAAGAAGACCACAGCACCAGTGAACATATCTCACATACATTCATGGCCTGATGGGGGATGGATGAAGACAAGTGGCTTTCAACCACCGTAGCAACTTGGGGAAGCTTATAGTTGATTGTCATGCAGCCAAATGATGATGATGAGGCTACATGACCTTGGAGCCAATAATAACCATATGGCAATTATGGCAACTGTGTTCATTCTATACAACGCAAATTGCCTCTAAACACGCTCAGCTTTTAGTCTGGGGTAAAGCTGCATCCATCCAATACAAGCCTAATCATGGACAATAGAGTCTTACACATAGACAATAGAGTTATACAATATTGTGTGTAGTGGTGATGTCAGCACAGTGATCACGTTTCATCCTGTGACGGGAAGTGTGATTTACAGAAGGAGACAATTAGACAAAGATCTGCCATGTCCTCTGTTTCCTCTGATTAGGATATAAATAAGAATGACAGCAGCACAATATGTCTCAACTCGCCACATCTGGATGTCAGTGGGCAGGGTTGTGACCAGGGCCAGTCCTGGCCATTCTGCCATCCTAGGCCAGACAAAACAAATTGTTGGTGCATAGGGGGGTTCTTGGGGATGGGGAATGGAATGAATTGTATTTTGTATTATTATTTATTTAGTATTATTTTTTATTTCATTTTTTCTTGGGTTTGGGGAACTGTGGGGGATCTTGGAGGGTTTGGGTCCCCGTTTTTGGCCTTGTGGGAGATCTGTCGACGTGTCCTTGAGCAGGGCATTGACCCTGGATGCTTCTGTGTGTCGCTCTGAATGGGAGTCTGTTGGATGACTGGTGTGGTGTAGTTGTTGAGCGTCTTCACTGCAAGTATATTGTATGTTTTGGATATTCAATAAAAATAAAATATTTATAAAATTTTTTAAAAATGTTGAAATTGTTGTGTTTATATTTGTGTTCAGTGAAGATAGCTAGATAGGAGGGATATGTTTACCTGATGAAGTAGCAGCAGATGATGAGGCTCAGTACGAAGACGAAGACTCCGGTCCCGAAGATGACCATATAAATGTTGAGAGGAAGGTTCTGGAATGCCACGGTAGACATGACTCCTCACCTCTAGCCTCCGACCTGCTGTGACCTCTGATCCTTCACCTCTGACGGTTAACCAGACACACACATACACCCTGGAGGGAGACACCTTTTGTTTTTTATGTTCATCACAAGTAAAGAAAAGCACATACAGTAACCATAGCACAAAACCACAGACACACACACACACACACACACACACACACACACACACACACACACACACACACACACACACACACACACACACACACACACAGAAACAGTATCTAACCCAGGCTGTCTCTGTTGGTGGGTGAGGGTTCAGGCAACAAGCCCTGGTAAAAGCAGGAAGTGATGCAGTCTGGCTGTTGTGCAGCTGCCAGGATGTAGACTCTGAAGGTATAAGCATGCCCCTAGACACTGATGAAAGGTCAGTTAGTATCTAATGGAAGGTTAGTAAGGATTGGGGGAGGAACAATGATCATAGATCTCTGACTGTTGTCTATGTATGGGCTTACTGATGCCCTAGTCCTCTGTAAGACTGGACAGCACGAAACACGAAACAGACAAAACAAATTGCCACCCCTACAAGAATAATCCCAGTAATCAAAATTACATTGAAAAGACGTCTAAAATACTTATTTTCCCAGACGTTGAAGTTCGGTTCCATTTGGGTTCTGAATGAAAGGTGAAAATAAGTATTTTCCAGATGTTGAAAATACGTATTTTCCGGAAGTTGAAATCAGGTTCATTTTGAGTTCTGAATTAGAGTTGAAAAGACATCATTTATAGACATCATTTTATCTATGTTTGGGGCAAATCAAGGCTGGTCTCGACCGGACAAAATCTGAACTAATCAAAGACGTCTGCACCAAAAAAAGACATCCAGTCTGGACAGGACCAAAAAAGACATCCAGTCTGGACAGGACCAAAAAAAGACATCCAGTCTGGACAGGACCAAAAAAAGACATCCAGTCTGGACAGGACCAAAAAAAGACATCCAGTCTGGACAGGACCAAAAAAAGATGTCCAGTCTGGACAGGACCAAAAAAAGATGTCCAGTCTGGACAGGACCAAAGTATAGCCTACAGTGTCACCTGAAATTACATTTTAGGAATGGCCATCTATATCAAATCAAAGTTTATTTGTCACGTGCGCTGAATACAACAGGTGTAGGTAGACCTTACAGTGAAATGCTTATTTACAGGCTCTAACCAATAGTGCAAAAAAGGTGTTAGGTGAACAATAGGTAAGTAAAGAAATAAAACAACAGTAAAAAGACAGGCTATATACAGTAGCGAGGCTATAAAAGTAGCGAGGCTACATACAGACACCGGTTAGTCAGGCTGATTGAGGTAGTATGTACATGTAGATAAGGTTAAAGTGACTATGCATATATGATGAACAGGGAGTAGCAGTAGTGTAAAAGAGGGGTTGGCCTACCGTTTGTAAAACACCAAAAAAGACAGCGGGTCCGAACAGGACCAAAAAAAGACATTGGCGTCAGTCCGTGCTTACTGAGGTGTAGCCTACCATGTCAGCTAGGAATGGAATTTTATGAAGGCCCATCCATGTGGTAGGCCCACTGTTTTTTAAAACAGGCCGTTGCATTGGCTTTATTAGTCCTGATTCCTGTGACTAATTAATATGGCAATTTAAGCTCTGAATATCAGCTACCCGACTTTATCAGGAGGAGATATCCTGAGCCTATTTGCAATGTGTTTACACAGCGGGAAATGCAGAAGTATTTTCTTTTTAGCTATGATCAGCTGGTAAAAAATGTATGGATATGAACTTAAAACAACTGATCATGAACATTTAGCCCACTGGATGAAACTCCTGGACAGCAGTTGTGAGTAGCCTGACCGTCCATTCCATATTGTCCATTTGACTTTGACCTGTCCTGTTTTTAGAATATGTTGTTTGTTAACATGTCAGCACATTTTGTTATGGGTATGCTTGTAATCGTAAAAGACTGGGGAGTTTTTCAGGATAAAAAATAAACAGAATGGAGCTAAGTACAGGCTAAATCCTAGAGGAAAACCTGTCTCAATCTGCTTTTCACCAGACACTGGGAGATGAATTCACCTTTATGCAAGACAATACCCTAAAACACACATCTACACTGGAGTTGCTTACCAAGAAGACAGTGAATGTTCCTGAGTGGCCGAGTTACAGTTTTGATTGAAATCTACTTGAAAATCTATAGCAAGACCTGTTGTCTTGCAATGATCAACAACCAATTTGACAGAGCTTGAAGAATTTTGAAAATAATAATGGGCAAATGTTGCACAATCCAGCTGTGGAAAGCTCTTAGAGACTCGCCCAGAAAGACTCACAGCACCTTTGGCAGTGATTATAACCTCGAGTCTTCTTGGGTATGACGCTCAAGCTTGGCACACCTGTATTTGGGGAGTTTCTCCCATTCTTCTCTGCAGATCCTATCAAGCTCTGTCCCGGTTGGATGAGGACCATTGCTGCACAGCTATTTTCAGGTCTCTCCAGAGATGTTCAATCGTGTTCATGTCTGGGCTCTGGCAGGGCCACTCAAGGACATTCAGATACTTGTCCCAAAGCCACACCTGCGCTGTCTTGGCTGTGTGCTTAGGGTTGTTGTTATATTAGAAGGTGAACCTTCGCCCCAGTCTGAGGTCCTGAGCGCTCTGGAGCAGGTTTTCATCAACAATTTCTCTGTACTTTGCTCCGTTCATCTTTCCTGCGATCCTGACTAGTCTCCCAGTCCCTGATGCTGAAAAACCTCCCTACAGCATGATGCTGCCACCACCATGCTTCACCGTAGGAATGGTGCCAGGTTTCCTCCTTACGTGACGCTTGGCATTCAGGCGAAAGATCAATCTTGGTTTCATCAGACCAGAGAATCTTGTTTCTCATGGTCTGAGAGTCCTTTAGGTGCAGGCTATCATGTGCTTTTTACTGAGGAGTGGCTTCCATCTGGCCACTCTACCATAAAGGCCTGATTGGTGGAGTGCTGCAGAGATGGCTTTCCTTCTGGAATGTTCTCCCATCTCCACAGAGGAACTCTGGAGCTCTGTCAGAGTGACCGTTGGGTTCTTGGTCACCTCCCTGACCAGGGCCTTTCTCCCCCGATTGCTCAGTTTGGCCGGGTGGCCAGCTCTAGGAAGCGTTTTGGTGGTTCCAAATTTCTTCCATTTAAGAATGATGGAGGCCATTATGTTTTTGGGGACTTTCCATGCTGCAGAAATGTTTTGGTACCCTTCCCCAGATCTGTGCCTTGACACAATACTTTCTCGGAGCTCTACGGACAATTCCTTCCACCTTATGCCAAAGGTGCTAAAACAAAGTACTGTGTAAGGGGTCTGAATACTTATGTTAATGTGATATTTCCATTTTTATATTTTTATAAATTAGCAAACATTTTAAAAAATAACCGTTTGCTTTGTCATTATGGGGTATTGTGTGTAGATTGATGAGGGGAAAAAACTATTTAATCACTTTTAGAATAAGGCTGTAACGTAACAAAATGTGGAAAAAGTCAAGGGGTCTGAATACTTTCCGAATGCACTGTATCTATGACAGTAGAAATGGCCACACAAAATGACAGACGGCTGAGAGAAGTACATAATTGAACAATACAGAAATATAAAAAAAACTGTAGGTGATAATAAACTACACTTTAAACTGTTACACAGATTAAACTGTCAGGTTATTGAACTGTTACACAGGTTAAACTGTCAGGTTATTGAACTGTTACACAGATTAAACTGTCAGCTATTAAACTGTCAGGTTATTGAACTGTTACACAGGTTAAACTGTCAGGTATTAAACTGTCAGGTTATTGAACTGTTACACAGGTTAAACTGTCAGGTTATTGAACTGTTACACAGGTTAAACTGTCAGGTTATTGAACTGTTACACAGATTAAACTGTCAGCTATTAAACTGTCAGGTTATTGAACTGTTACACAGGTTAAACTGTCAGGTATTAAACTGTCAGGTTATTGAACTGTTACACAGGTTAAACTGTCAGGTTATTGAACTGTTAACACAGGTTAAACTGTCAGGTTATTAAACTGTTACACAGGTTAAACTGTCAGGTTTTTGAACTGTTACACAGGTATTAAACTGTCAGGTTATTAAACTGTTACACAGGTTAAACTGTCAGGTTATTAAACTGTTACACAGGTATTAAACTGTCAGGTTATTGAACTGTTAACACAGGTTAAACTGTCAGGTTATTGAACTGTTACACAGGTTAAACTGTCAGGTTATTGAACTGTTAACACAAGTTAAACTGTCAGGTTATTGAACTGTTACACAGGTTAAACTGTCAGGTTATTTAACTGTTACACAGGTATTAAACTGTCAGGTTATTAAACTGTTACACAGGTTAAACTGTCAGGTTATTAAACTGTTACACAGGTTAAACTGTCAGGTATTAAACTGTCAGGTTATTGAACTGTTACACAGGTTAAACTGTCAGGTTATTGAACTGTTACACAGGTTAAACTGTCAGGTTATTGAACTGTTACACAGGTTAAACTGTCAGGTTATTGAACTGTTACACAGGTATTAAACTGTCAGGTTATTAAACTGTTACCCAGGTTAAACTGTCAGGTTATTGAACTGTTACACAGGTTAAACTGTCAGGTTATTGAACTGTTACACAGGTATTAAACTGTCAGGTTATTAAACTGTTGCACAGGTTAAACTGTCAGGTATTAAACTGTCAGGTTATTGAACTGTTACACAGGTTAAACTGTCAGGTTATTAAACTGTTACACAGGTTAAACTGTCAGGTTATTGAACTGTTACACAGGTTAAACTGTCAGGTTATTAAACTGTTACACAGGTTAAACTGTCAGTTTATTGAACTGTTACACAGGTTAAACTGTCAGGTTATTGAACTGTTACACAGGTTAAACTGTCAGGTTATTGAACTGTTACACAGGTTAAACTGTCAGGTATTAAACTGTCAGGTTATTGAACTGTTACACAGGTTAAACTGTCAGGTATTAAACTGTCAGGTTATTGAACTGTTACACGGGTTAAACTGTCAGGTATTAAACTGTCAAGTTATTGAACTGTTACACAGGTTAAACTGTCAGGTATTAAACTGTCAGGTTATTAAACTGTTACACAGGTTAAACTGTCAGGTTATTGAACTGTTAACACAGGTTAAACTGTCAGGTTATTAAACTGTTACACAGGTTAAACTGTCAGGTTATTGAACTGTTACACAGGTTAAACTGTCAGGTTATTGAACTGTTACACAGGTTAAACTGTCAGGTTATTGAACTGTTACACAGGTATTAAACTGTCAGGTTATTAAACTGTTACACAGGTTAAACTGTCAGGTTATTAAACTGTTACACAGGTTAAACTGTCAGGTTATTAAACTGTTACACAGGTTAAACTGTCAGGTTATTGAACTGTTACACAGGTTAAACTGTCAGCTATTAAACTGTCAGGTTATTGAACTATTACACAGGTTAAACTGGTTAAACTGTCAGGTTATTGACTTAAAGCGACAACCTCTCTGCTCATTTTGTTCTTTATATACAATTTCACAGACCGGTGACACAGAAATAACAAAGCAAAAACAAATATTCAAGAATTCCTTTAGAAAGGGTCTCTATACGAAATGGAAAGGTAGAAGAGTAGAGTAGAAACAGACACAGAGACATACAGGATCAATAACCTCACCGAACCCTACAGATACACATTACATAGGGACAGAATGACAAGATCACAGCTAACGATCACAGTTACATTACAGAGGCCTGTAAACAAACCTCTGCACACAAGGGGCGGACTGGGACCAGAATGGGCCCATTTTTTTCCTCAAGGCCCCCATTATCAGCCAAATAATGATAATTCTGTGTGTGCAAAACCCCAAATGTTCTGCTATACACAAGAAACATACGAGTCAACAGATCACTTCAACACTTCACCGACTGAACACGATCACATCCACAAGTCCAACTCTTACATACTGTACATCTATATACAGTTTGCTACATTAGCTAACTTCTCACACCTAATAATGTAGTACACCTGTAGTAATAACATAGTAATACTATAGTGTAGTAAACCTGTAGTAATAACATAGTAAAACTATAGTAATACTATAGTACACCTGAAGTAATAACTAGGGTTGCAATGGGTCGGAAACTTTCCAGAATTCTTCCATGGGAAGTTAAGGAATTTGGGGAATTTTGCTTAAATTCATCAAAAAAGTTAGCTTATAACAGTGAACCTTTTTTTGTGGGATACACATAAGGCAATTCTAGGTCTTGTGGCATATTTTGGTTAAACTATCCGCAATTCAATGGAATTGCAACCCTCTGCATGCACAGTGCATTCTTCCATCACATGTACAGCTGATTCTCAAGATCTTGCACACTAATGAGATGCTATTGAGCCCACACTACTACACTGTCTGACCCAAGGACTACATGCTTTCTGGTAAGTTTTGATTACAATACTGGGTAGGGTGAATATATTTTATATGACATACATGATTTTTTGTTAACTAGTAAATAGTAGCCTACAGCAAAGTGTGATTAAATAATTTCTAACTTGTTAACAATTTCTGCTAGTTAGTTTTTGCTACCATGTGGGTTTTAGCTTGCTTGAGGTTTGTTAATTCACCTGTTTCCATACATGTTTCATGTTAAAACATTTATCTTACAAAGGAGTTGTTTAAACTAACTGCTTAACTATTTATCTGTACATGGAATTACTTTTTTTCTAATATTTACAGGAAAATGCCACAGGCACTATCTGATGTGTGGAGACATTTCACTGCAGCTAATGTAGAAGGAAAAGCTGTGTACATTTGCAAATACTGTGCCAAATCATATGTGAAGAATGCAACAAAGATGCAGAATCATCTGGCCAAGTGCATAAAGTTCCCTCAGCGCTCACAACAAGCAACCTCTGACAAAAGTACCTCTACTTCTATTCAAGGTGAAAATGATGAATCGGACACCTTATCGATAGCAACAGCTCATGGTCCTCCTGGAATCAGAAGTTTTTTTGGACTCAATGGAGAAACGTAGTCAGTGAAATGCTGATGAATGTCTTGCTCAAGCTGAGTATGCAACTGGTTCACCTCTGATGCTCACAGGCAATGTGCATTGGAAGAGATTTCTGAATGTTCTTCACCCAGCATACACCCTTCCAACCAGACATGCTTTATCTACTAATTTGCTGGATGCAGAGTTCAACAGAGTTCAAGTGAAGGTCAAGCAAATCATAGAGAAAGCAGACTGTATTGCAATCATCTCTGATGGGTGGTCGAATGTTCGTGGGCAAGGAATAATGAACTACATCATCTCCACCCCTCAACCAGTATTCTACAAGAGCACAGACACAAAGGACAACAGACACACCGGTCTCTACAATGCAGATGAGCTGAAGGTAGTCATCAATGACCTTGGACCACAGAAGGTATTTGCACTGGTGACAGACAATGCTGTGAACATGAAGGCTGCTTGGTCTAAAGTAGAGGAGTCCTACCCTCACATCACACCCATTGGCTGTGCTGCTCATGTATTGAATCTGCTCCTCAAGGACGTCATGGCACTGAAAACAATGGATACACTCTAGAGAGCCAAGAAAATGGTTAGGTATGTGAAGGGTCGTCAAGTTATAGCAGAAATCTACCTCACCAAGCAAAGTGAGAAGAATAAGAGCACCAAATTGAAGCTGCCCAGCAACACCCGTTGGGGTGGTGTTGTCATCATGTTTGACAGTCTCCTGGAAGGGAAGGAGTCTTTCCAAGAAATGGCCATACCACAGTCTGCCGATATGGACAGCCCCATCAGGAGGATCCTCCTGGATGATGTATTTTGGGAGAGAGTGGTAAGCAGCCTGAAACTCCTGAAACCTATAGCAGTAGCTATTGCACGGATTGAGGGAGACAATGCCATCCTGTCTGATGTTCAGACTCTGCTTCGAGATGTAAGAGAAGAAATCCGTACTGCCTGCCCACTTCACTGCTCCAAGCAGATGAAACTGCAGTTGTGAAATACATCAAAAAGTGTGAAGACCTCTGCCTGAAGCCCATAGACGCCGCAGCGTACACTGTATGCTGACAAGGGCATCCTGTCTGGTGCAGAGTTCAACAAGGCCTTTGGTGTCATCACTACCATGTCTCGCCACCTTGGCCTGGATGAGGGCAAGGTTCTTGGCAGTCTGGCGAAGTACACTTCCAAGCAAGGGCTTTGGGATGGAGATGCAATATGGCAGTCGTGCCAACATATCTCATCAGCCACCTGGTGGAAGGGACTTTGTGGATCTGAGGCTCTTTCCCCTGTTGCCTCCATCATCCTCCAAATCCCACCAACATCAGCCGTCTCAGAGTGCAACTGGTCCTTGTTTGGAAACACACACACCAAAGCACGCAACAGGCTGACCAATACAAGGGTAAAAAAATTGGTGGCTATCTGGGCAACTTTGAGGCTTTTTGAGCCAAACATTGAGCCATCCTGAACAAGGTTGGAAAGTGACAGTGAAGATGAGGCCTCAGAGTCTGATGTTCAAGAGGTGGACATTGAGGAGGTCCAGGGAGAAGACATGGAAGCCTGAGAGGAAGACAACCAAAGCTTTAGTTTCTAGACTATCATTTTCCAGAGGTATGTTGAAAATGTTTTTGGGAGATCTGATGGATCATTGGGGATCATTCAATATTCCCTTTTTTTTGTTGTTCCGTGAAATCATCCCATGTGAAGAGTCAACTCATTTAATTCAAGTTCAATTCATAACTAAATTGTTTTCTTTTTCATTTCTATTGGAAGGATTTAATAATTTCCAATTATGTCTACTTATGATAAGGTAAAAGGTTTATGTTTCTGTTTCCATATGATATGGTAAATATATCCAATGCAAAAAACATCTACATTTAAATGGTATTAATATTAATTTGCATATATTTCCATGAATTCCCATATATTCCCGTTAATTCCCATATATTCCTGTTAATTCCCACGGAAAGTTTCCACCTCTGAATATTCCCCAAAATGTGCAACCCTAGTAATAACATAGTAATACTATAGTACTTCTGTAGTAATAACACAGTAATACCATAGTAATACTGTAGGTGCAACTCTAACATCCTGGCACTGTTTAGAGATCAAATCAAATGGTATGTGGAGACCAGACAAAAAGTATGTGTCACACACATAGAGGCTACTTGAGGTATTCATAATCAACGAACAGGAATATTTTCAGTTGGAGTAAATGTCAGCATTAGATAATCAATCATTCTGAGACAATTCATCCCGAAGCAGGGAACAGAGCTTGGGAACAGACATATATAGGGAAGGTAATGACACAAGTAATTGAGTCCACGTGAGTCCAATGATCGCTGATGCGCATGCCGGGGGGAAGGCAGGTGTGCGTACTGATGGTGGCTTGAGTGCGTAATGCACTCACCGAGAACACCATCCCCAGAGTGAAGCATGGTGGTGGCAGCATCATGCTGTGGGGATATTTTTATCGGCAGGGACTGGGAAACTGGTCAGAATTGAAGGAATGATGGATGGTGCTCAAAACAGGGAAACCTGTTTCAGTCTTCCAGAGATTTGAGACTGTGACGGAGGTTCACCTTCCAGCAGGACAATGATCCTAAGCATACTGCTAAAGCAACACTCGAGTGGTTTAAGGGAAAACATTTAAATGTCTTGGAATGGCCATTTGGGAATGATATGATTGTACATGTCATCAAAATGTCTCCATGTCTCTACTGCACTGTATAGGCTGAAGTTACTTCTATATAAGGCATGATTTATATTCAATTGATACTTAATTCTACCATATAGTTAGTACTGTATAACTGACCACAAGACCTGAGACTGTTAGTCAAGACCCAGGGTTAGAAACTAACTGCAATTTAGAATTTTTTTTGCAGGCGCTTTTATCCATAGATAAAAAGGGAAACAGACAACTATTGTCACACGACCACACAGCAGGAAAAACATTCCGCATTACGTTTGAATTACATCCATTTCTGGTTGTAAACTGTTTTTCTGGTTGTGAAGATGTCATAAAACCAGATTCCGACCAATTGGTCTCTGTTTCAACCAGGTAAAGACGCCTTTTTCATGACGAGATCAAGACATGGGAAAGACAATGACACACCCGTTGCTGATGTATTTTTCTGGTTTAAAAAATTGTTTACCCTGGTTAACCAAGGTTTTGTAGATGGGTTAGCATTGTTACAACTCTAAAGTAGTGTCTTTAGCGGTGTTAGCCTGTTAGCTCTAAAGAGAGGTTGGAGAGGTTGGGGAGGTTGGGGAGTGTAGAGCCTTGCGACTGTCCCGGAGGATGCCGTCCAGGCCGTTGAGCTGGCGTAGGAAGCCCCGGTTGGGGATTACGCCACGGTGGTCCTTCACTGCCTTGATGGCCTCCACCAGGGTCAGGTTCTGACGGATCATCAAGTAGGCCAGGACCAGCGTGGCCGAACGACTCACACCCACCGCACAGTGCACCAGCACCTTACCTAGAGGGGAGGGAGGGAGGGAGGGAGGGGGGGGGGGGAGAGGGAGGGAGGGAGGGGAGAGGGAGGGGGAGAGGGAGGGAGGGAGGGAGGGAGGGAGGGAGGAAGGGAGGGAGGGAGGGAGGGAGGGAGGGAGGGAGGGAAGGGGGATGGGTAAGGAGAGAGAAGAAGGGTAGGAGGAAGAGAGAGAAAGAGGGAAGGAAGAAGGGAGAGAGAGGGAGGGACAGAAAGAGAAAGAAGACAGAGAGAGAAGGAGAGAGAGAGAGAGATGAGGACGTGTTGACCTCCAGGGTAATAGTACACACACAGGAACATCTGAACAGATCAACAGGTGTGGGATGAATATTTGTAGATGGTGTGCACCTAAGTACCTGTTAAGGTGTATGTGTGTGCAGATGTGAAGGTGTGTATGTGTGCGTGGTTTTGTGTGTGTCTGCGTGAACTACTGCATGCGAGGGGGGCCATGCTTGAATTGTTGCAGGTGAATAGATTGTGCTGACTCAAGCCTCGGTTTTGCTGAGTGTGTTGAGTGTGTGTGTGAAAAAGAGAGGAAGACAAATTGACTCACCACCGCTGCTGAGGGCTCTGTGTATGAACTCTGCAGCGGGGTAGAAGTTGACACTCATGTCGAAGGAGGGTGTGTCGTGGGCCTCGATGCCCTGGTAGGTGATGTCCATGCCAGCGTAGTACTCCGCCCCGCCGCGCCACTTACTCTGGGCACAGTTCAGGATGTGGGTGATGCCAAGCCGTGCCAGCTCACGCCGGTCTGATGCAATGTCTCTGCAGTACAGTTGGGTTGGGGAGGGCAATCAGTAAATTTATCAATTAATCAAGCAAACAATCACAAAATTTGCTGAAATTCAGATACAGGCCTATCTCTTATGTCTAACAAAATGTTTGTATATCATATTAGACTTAGGAAAAAGACCAATGTTTTGCAGCCTAGGTTACTCACTGGTCTCCAATGTAGAGCCTGGGCCAGACCTCGTCGGCATGGTTACATGCTGTTTTCCCGGTGTAGAGGAGCCGTTCCAGCTCAGACACTGTTAGCACCGGGGACCCGCGCTCCGAATCT
This sequence comes from Salmo trutta, assembly GCF_901001165.1. Taxonomy (NCBI): domain Eukaryota; kingdom Metazoa; phylum Chordata; class Actinopteri; order Salmoniformes; family Salmonidae; genus Salmo; species Salmo trutta. The sequence goes on from NC_042979.1 coordinate 35,288,863, forward strand.
TTCCTGTTGGGAGATCTCGAGCTGCTCCGGGACCGGGAGAACCGGGACATGAACGCCATCTGGAGTGTATGCTTCTGGTAGAAAAATAATACATTTTTGTTGGTTGCGTTCCAGACCGTCAATATCACAGCAGCATGCGCATATGATAAGATTGGTTTATCAGCTCTGTTAATGGTTCCTAAGACGTTAAATGCTTCTCAAGCCCTTATGAGATCTGTTTATCTGCACAACGTTACTTTGTTAACAATATTTAATACTCGATATGTAATTGCCAAAAACGTAGCCCACTCACGTAGCCTATGAGTGAATATATTTCGTTAATCAGAAAACATATTTTTTGTTGTTGCGTGCATATGCTGGTGAAATTGCCATCAGATAACAAACACACAATTGACTTGCTGAGCATAAACATAGCTATATGAACATAGAGAAAATATCCACATTTTAACGGTGGGCAACAATTCTCTCTGCAATAATACGAGAGCGAATAATCAACATTAAAGCGCATCTATTTCTCTGATTCGCTTGAATTTCTTTCTGTTTATTCTCGAGTTTATGCTTGATGCTACACAGTATTAATTAGAGTTATCTACACAATGCCTTACATCTTCTAACAACAGTACACACCGGAGGAAAAGAAATCCCACAATAAGAATCATTCACCTTCTTCCTTCTCGTTTCACTTTCTATCTCTCGAGCGTCACCCCTCCTCTCCTCTCCTCACGCGACTACAGGGCGCCCATACTATCCGCCATGTTCCTCGCCTATTGAACATGATACAGCAACAGTAGGATGTAAAATTATGTAAAAATCATCAATAAACCCGGACCATATTTGACCATTAACAGGTTCACAGCAACACATTACTTACCAGGCAAATTTAAGATAACACACATTTTTCCTCAATAATGTAGCATACCTATGTTATTACTTTATTATGTTTACGAAACATTGTTTTGATAGCAACTAATTCGATTATTAGATTATATTACAGAAAGGAGCTTTTCACTAATGATACTGACCAATAAAACATTTAGTATAATAATATTCAATAAAGGCTGCTATAGATGATGAAGGGTACAATAGCGTTAAGAGGTTAGGCCAGTAACTGAAAGGTTGCTAATTCAAATCCCGAGCTAACTAGGTGAATAATCTGTCGATGTGCCCTTGAGCAAGGCACTTAACCCTAATTGCTCCTGTAAGTCACTTGTCCACTAAATGACTAAAATGTTACTTGGCAATGATGCCCTTTATCAGTCAGAGGAACTTGTGGATACCATTTCTATGTCTGTGTCCAGTACGAAGGAAGTTAGATTCGGCTATTTCAGACACACCCGTTGCTGACAGCTGTATAAATTCGAGCACACAGCCATGCAATCTCCATAGACAAACATTGGCAGTAGAATGGCCTTACTGAAGAGCTCAGTGACTTTCAACATGGCACTGTCATAGGATGCAACCTTTCCAACAAGTCAGTTTGTGTCAAATTTCTGCCCTGCTAGAACTGCCCCGGTCAGTTCTGTTATTGTGAAGTAGAAACATCTAGGAGCAAAGTGGTAGGCCTCAGAAGCTCACAGAATGGGACCGCAGAGTGCTGAAGCATGTAGAGCGGTTCCAATCATAGTCCCAAACTGCCTCTGGTAGCAAGGTCAGCATAAGAGCTGTTCGTTGGGACCTTAATGAAATGGGTTTCCATGGCCAAGCAGCCACACACAAGCCTAAGATCACCATGTGCAATGCCAAGCATTGGCTGGAGTGATGTAAAGCTCGCCGCCATTGGACTCTGGAGCAGTGGAAACGTGTTCTCTGGAGTGATGGATCACGCTTCACCATCTGGCAGTCCGATGGACGAATCGCGCTTTGGCGGATACCAGGAGAACGCTACCTGCCCCATGGTTCGGGCTTGGCCCCTTAGTTCCAGTGAAGGGAAATCTATTGTATTTAAAGATGTAAAAAAATCCCCCCTTTTTTGTGATATCCAATTGGTAGATGCAGTCTTGTTCCATTGCTGCAACTCCCGAATGGACTCAGGAGAGGTGAAGGTTGAGAGCCATGCGTCCTCTGAAACACGACCCTGCCAAGCCGCACTGCTTCTTGACACAATGCTCGCTTAACCCGGATGCCAGCCGTACCAATGTGTCAGAGGAAACACCGTACAACTGGCGACCGTGTCAGAGTGCATGCTAGAGCGCAATGAGACAAGGACATCCCAGACAACTAAACCCTTCCCTAACCCAGACGACGCTGGGCCAATTGTGCACCGCCTCATGGGTATCCCGGTCGACTGCGACACAGCCCGGGATCAAACCCAGGTCTGTAGTGACACCGCAAGCACTGCGATGCAGGACACAATAGTGCAGTGCCTTAGACAGCTGTGCCACTCGGGAGGCCCAGTGAAGGGAAATCTTAAAGCTATAGCATACAATGACATTCTAGACGATTCTGTGCTTCCAACTTTGTAGCAACAGTTTGGGAAGGTCCTTTCCTGTTTCAGCATGACAATGCCCCCGTGCACAAAGTGAGGTCCATATAGAAATGGTTTGTCGAGATCAGTGTGGAAGAACTTGACTGGCCTGGACAGAGCCCTGACCTGAACCCCATCGAACAACTTTGGGATGAATTGGAACGCCGACTGTGAGCCAGGCCTAATTGCCCAACATCAGTGCCCGACCTCAGTAATGCTCTTGTGTCTGAATGGAAGCAAGTCACTACAACAATGTTCCAACATCTAGTGGAAAACCTTCCCAGAAAAGTGGAGGCTGTCATAGCAGTAAAGGGGGGACCAACTTCATATTAATGGCCATGATTTCGGAATGAGATGTTCAACGAGTAGGTTTCCACATACTTTTGGCCATGTAGTGTAGTTTCACGAGCCAATGCGAACTAGCGTTAGTGCAATGGCTGGAAATCAGTCATGGCGCTAACACTAGTTAGCAACTTCCTTCAAACTGCACGCAAAGACCTAAAAATGGTATCCATGACTTCATCTGACTCTGGGAAGTAGAAATCCCAAAGTATCCCTGTAAGGACTAGGACAGCCACCATGTAAAGCATATTTGAAGAAGAATCGCAGGTTTTTCAATGATGGTTTTATCAGAATTATATAACTTAGTGTGTGTGAGTTGAACACAATTACATTCGGTTGTGGATTTGTTGATATCTACATTGCATTGCAGGATGAAAATATGCCTATTTATTGAAGCTCCATTAAAGAACCGTGGTGTGTTTCACCATCTTGTGTTTAGATAAAGTACTGCATGTACACAGACTATTCACTGCAAAGTAGTTGCAGTGGTGGAAAAAGTACCCAATTGTCATACTTTAGTAAAAGTAAAGATACCTTAATAATAGAAAGTGACTCAAGTAAAAGTGAAAGTTACCCAGTAAAATTCTACTTGAGTAAAAGTCTAAAAGTATTTGGTTATAAATATACTTAAATATCAAAAGTAAATGTAATTGATAAAATATACTTAAGTATCAAACGTAAAAGTATAAATCATTTAAAATTCCTTACATTAAGCAAAGCAGAAGGCACCATTGTCTTGTTTTAGTTTTAGTCTAGTTTTTTGTATCTGTACTTTACTATGTATTTCTTTTACAACTTTTACTTCACAACATTCCTAAAGAAAATAATGTACTTTTTCTCCATACATTTTCTCTCAAATTTAAAAGTACTCGTTACATTTTGAATGCTTATCAGGACAGGAAAATTGTCAAATTCACACACTTATCAAGAGAACATCCCTGGTCATCTCTACTGCCTCTTATCTGGCAGTCTCACTAAACACAAATGCTTTGTTTGTAAATTATGTCTGAGTGTTGGAGTGTGCATCTGGCTATCAGTAAATTAAAATAACAAGAACATTGTGCTGTCTAGTTTGCTTAATATAAGGATTTTGAATTGATTTATACTTTTACTTTTATATTTTATACTTTTATATATATTTTAGCAATTACATTTACTTTTGATAGTCAAGTATATTTAAAACCAAATACTTTTAGATTTTTACTCAAGTAGTATTTTACTGGGTGACTTTCACTTTTACTTGAGTCATTTTCTATTAACATATCTTTACTTTTACTCAAGTATGACAATTGGGTACTTTTCCCACCACTGCCCATAGATATAGACATGGTGTGCACAGGGGTGGGGGTGGGGGGTTCCCAATGCTGGAAGGGGGGCCTGAGTGAAAAAGTTGGGGATAATGATGACATGCACAATTCCCCTATTCAGAGCAGGCCTGCTCTCCAGTACCACAGAACAAGCCTTGGAGAGAAGGTAACCGGAGAGGATCTGACTTGTTATGTTATACCTAGAAGATATACCATTTAGGTAACCAGAGAGGATCTGACTTGCTATGTTATATACCATTTATTATCACAAGTTCTGTCTTCAAAAAATCAGGGACTGATTGCTGAAGAAAATATTATTGACATAACTATCCATGAAAGTGGTAAAGGCTACTGTACCTCAACACATTTAGCTTGTCACTTTAAAAACAAAAAAATAATCTATTCCTCAGCTCTTCCAGGACAGCCTCAACTTTGTCCTGTCAGACCTCAACATGCAGTTGTTGGATGGGGCTCACAACTGCCTTCACGACCCCCACCTACGGTCCTTCTACAGCCTGCAGGACAGGCAGGAGAGACTGTTTAAGGCTGGCTGTAGAACCACTGATCAAAAGGTAGAATACACACACACACTATGTTATTGTTGCTATCTTACCCATAGACATGTGCTGTGTAAAGGACTAGAACAGAAATGTCTGACGTTTTGAGGCCTCCTTTGTAGCTAGGTGCTCTGTTCCCGGAGTGTAAATGTATTGGATAAAGTAACAAATTAACTATACGTAAATAAAGAATGAAATTGAGGTGACTGGACGCCTTGGGTTACAACTAGCCCAGATAAGATATTACTTCCTGCCACAGATGGGGGCAGGTGCGCACAAACAGAACCAGGAAGAGAGTTACGGACAGTGATGTTTAAGTAAAGTCATTGTCTTTGGTGCGTTGGTCCTTCACACACACATTTGTGCACAGGTACTATATAACACACAGACACAAGCTCACGCATGGTTTCTCGTCTCTCCTTCTCCCTCCTCCTCATCTTCTTCAGACTCTCAGGTAAGGGCACCATGTTTCTCTGAAGTGATTGTGCTCCATGAACTTAGGAACATGCTGACATTGAAGACAGGAGCAGCAGGTGGCTTCTGTTGGTTTCATACAAGGAAGTTGTATCTATATTTTGGATGTGAATATGTCTTGATCAAACCTGATTTATTTTTAAATACACTACTGGTCAAAAGTTTTAGAACACCTACTCATTCAAGAGTTTTTCTATATTTTTACTATTTTCTACATTGTAGAATAATAGTGAAGACATCAAAACTATGGAATCATATAGTAACCAAAAATCATGTGGTAACCAAAAATATGTATATTTGAAATTTGAGATTCTTCAAAGTAGCGACACTTTGCCTTGATGACAGCTTTGCACATTATTGGCATTCTCTCAACCAGCTTCATGAGGTAGTCACCTGGAATGCATTTCAATTAACAGGTGTGCCTTCTTAAAATAACTTTGAACGTTTCTTCAAGTGTAGTCGCAAAAATCATCAAGCGCTACGATCAAACTGGTTCTCATGAGGACCACCACAGGAATGGATGACCCAGAGTTACCTCTGCTGCAGAGTTACCAGCCTCAGAAATTGCAACCCAAATAAACGCTTCACAGAGTTCAATTTACAGACGCATCTCAACATCAACTGTTCAGAGGAGACTGCGTGAATCAGAACTTCATGGTCGAATTGCTGTAAAGAAACCACTACTAAAGGACACCAATAATAATAAGAGACTTGCTTGGGCCAAGAAACACGAGCAATGGACATTTGACCGGTGTAAATTTGTCCTTTGGTCTGGAGTCCAAATTTGAGATTTTTGGTTCCAACCGCTGTGTCTTTGTGAGTTGCGGTGTGGGTGAACGGATGATCTCCGCATGTGTATTTCCCACCGTAAAGCATGGAGGAGGAGGTGGTATGGTGTGGGGGTGTTTTGCTGGTGACACTGTCTGTGATTTATTTTGAATTCAAGGCACTACTGCATTCTGCAACGATACGCTATCCCATCTGGTTTGGACTTAGTGGGACTATCATTTGTTTTTCAATAGGATAATGACCCAACACACCTCCAGGCTGTGTAAGGGCTATTTGACCAAGAAGGAGAGTGATGGAGTGCTGCATCAGATGGCCTCTACAATCCCCTGACCTCAACCCAATTGAGATGGTTTGGGATGAGTCGGACCGAAGAGTGAAGGAAAAGCAGCCAAGAAGTGCTCAGCATATGTGGGAAGTCCTTCAAGACTGTTGGAAAAGCATTCCAGGTGAAGCTGGTTGAGAGAATGCGAGTGTGCAAAGCTGTCATCAAGGGAAAGGGTGGCTATTTCAATAATCTCAAATATAAAATATATTTTGATTTGATTAACTCTTTTTTGGTTACTACATGATTTCATGTGTTATTTCATAGCTTTGATGTCTTCACTATTATTCTACAATGTAAAAAATATTAAAAATAAAGAAAAACCCTTGAATGAGTAGGTGTTCTAAAACTTTTGACCGGTAGTGTATATATACGGTATAGCCCTTGAAATGTTCACTTACAGTTACCATGGAAAAAGGTACATCATTCCTGCACTGACAAGAAAATGAACCCTAAAATCACAAGACATCTTAAAATCTAAATGTGATATTTCTACTAATTCCAGTCTGAATGTTTTCTGTTTCTATGTCTACAGGAACGGACGGGATTAGGTTGATGTCTGTGTGGACAGGAGACTCCATCAACATCCCATGTATCTATCATCAGGATTACATAAACCATGTCAAATACTGGTGTAAAGGGCATTCCTGGATTACATGCTCTTATGTGGTACGCACTGACCATCCCAATAGCAGTGGTAAGACCTCAATATCTGATGCCGTTAATCTGAGAACCTTCACCGTGACTATGAAAAGTCTAGAACAAAGTGATTCTGATATTTACTGGTGTGTAGTGGAGAAGAACGGACCAGATGAATGGCTAGAATTGTTCAACCTAGTCATTACAGGTGAGAAGATCCCTGCACTGCTTTTATCTGTGTTTAGTAAAGCACAATGAATAATGCTCAGTAAGGTCCCATCGATAGTCCTGTTGATGAGTGTCACTGACATCCTTAGACAATTACTGACATTACTGCTTCATTTTCTGATAACTAGGAACTAGCAAGCTGACCCAAGAAATGTAGATAAAATGCTGAATGGCATAAATATCAGTACTGTAGAAGATTGACAATTGAAATACAATTCTGTGTCAGTCTATTTTGACAATGAAACTTACACATCATGTAACTTAGTGGTCTGTTGAATTAAGAGTCTTGAATGGACGTTGTTTTTCTGCTCCTGAGTTGTTGTGTTGTGAACCTCTCTGTTCAGACAGTCCTATTGTTGACCAAGAGGAGACTGGTGTTGAGGGAGGTAGTGTTTTTACATCAATACCAACTATTCAACAGATCTTTGCCGTACAAACCACAACACAGTTTACCACCACCATCAGTAAGTAATGCGCAATCTCTTTTCACACAATATTGTGAATCAGTAATGCGAAAACTTCCCGTTTTGATATAGGTTCTGCTTTATATTCACACTTTGATCCTAGTCTGTGAAGTACTGATACTAAGTTTTTTCTTAAACATTGACAGCAATGCCAATACCAACTACCCAAGAGCTCTCCTCTTCCTCCTCTCAGGCCTCAGTCAACAACACACACCATGGAGCCCAGCGGTAGGCTTCACTATCCTATAGTTATTATGCAAAGATTTAATTCATTACTATCTCAAAGCAATGCTATTCTTCTACAGATGGGAACGAACATTAGTCTACCTGCCGAAAACTGTTAATGCAGTGGTCTTCCTCCTGTGCACCATCATGGCTGTGGTGAAGTATAGGACAAACCGACTCCGAGGTCAAACTGAGGATGAGTAGAAACCTCTGAGGTGCCACTTGGAGTATCACTTCACACACCACTGTGGACACACTCTCACACTCACTTACTATGGAAAAGTTATTCAATGTGTTTAACAGACATTTCAAGTGTGTGTATATGAGTGTTTCATGGTTAGCCTATGTGTACTTGTAAAATGGAACTCATGACGACCAAAGTGTTGTTGACAGATAGTTATTAAGTTGATTCATAGTTGATATTTGGTCATTTTGCATCATATGATGCAAAATGCATCATACAGGGATGATTTCTGTATTTTGAAGTTATATATCTTGAAAACTTGATTGCTGACAAGCAAAACATTTTGGGACTATGTCAACAATGGACTAATGAAACAAATACCAAGAGATTGTTTTTGGGTGGAGTTTTCCTTTAACAAATCCTCTCCCTTGAATCAGAGCCTTGGAATACCATTCTGTCTATGTTCCCCAGCTTTATAAATGGAATACAAATGCTTTGCTAATAAACCATTTTAAAGACACTACTAATGATGTGAGCTCTGTGTTCTGTGGGTTTGAGTGGGAAATTCTGATTCATCAAAAGTAGTTTCCTGACTTGGAGTGAACAATAGAATGTACTGTATAGCTCAGTGGTAATTTATCATGACATCATGGAATGAGTTGACCTAAAACCAGCAGCCTTCCGGTAAAGCAGCTTCATGTTAGAGGACATTGTGGTTTTGAGCTATGTCTATGACCAGGGTTTGTTTCCTGTATGGATACAGACTATGTTTATTGTATCTATTACTATTTATTTAGTCTCAAGATCTGTGTATTTTTTTTAGGCAAAGGGAGTTCATATCTGGACTTTATCTAAATGTCTTAGAACCACATTAAGACTGGGTTGTGGTCTGGAGGACCAGGAAACATGAACCAGGTTTAGGTGTGGGTGTCTGGAAGTTTTGGTTTAGCACCCGTCACTCCATCTCTGCAGTGTGAGCTGGGGTTCTGTCTCTCTCTCTCCTTCATGTCTGTAGTGTGAGCTGGGGTTCTGTCTCTCTCTCTCCTTCATGTCTGTAGTGTGAGCTGGGGTTCTGTCTCTCTCTCTCCTTCATGTTTGTAGTGTGAGCTGGGGTTCTGTCTCTCTCTCTCCTTCATGTCTGTAGTGTGAGCTGGGGTTCTGTCTCTCTCTCTCCTTCATGTCTGTAGTGTGAGCTGGGGTTCTGTCTCTCTCTCTCCTTCATGTCTGTAGTGTGAGCTGGGGTTCTGTCTCTCTCTCTCCTTCATGTCTGTAGTGTGAGCTGGGGTTCTGTCTCTCTCTCTCCTTCATGTCTGTAGTGTGAGCTGGGGTTCTGTCTCTCTCTCTCCTTCATGTCTGTAGTGTGAGCTGGGGTTCTGTCTCTCTCTCTCCTTCATGTTTGTAGTGTGAACTGGGGTTCTGTCTCTCTCTCTCCTTCATGTCTGTAGTGTGAGCTGGGGTTCTGTCTCTCTCTCTCCTTCATGTCTGTAGTGTGAGCTGGGGTTCTGTCTCTTTCTCTCCTTCATGTCTGTAGTGTGAGCTGGGGTTCTGTCTCTCTCTCTCCTTCATGTCTGTAGTGTGAGCTGGGGTTCTGTCTCTCTCTCCTTCATCTCTGCAGTGTGAGCTGGGTATCTGGGTTTCCTACTCATTCTCTCTCTCCATCTCTCAGGGCCCAAACCCTGAGCGCCACAGTGACAAGATGTCCAGCAGTACAGTGATTCCTCAGCAGCTCAGGACAACTCAGAAGGTATAAACATTGAACCAAAGACCACAAACTCCTCTGCACACTCCACTGACTTCCAGTCCAAGCTCGCATCCACTACAAGACCATGTTGCTTGCCTACACAGCAGCAAGGGGATCTGCCCCTCCCTGCCTTCAGGCTATGTTCAAACTCTACCACCCAACCTGAGTACTCTGTTCTGCCACCTCTTCTCTCCTGGTCCTTCTACCCTTACAGTAGGGCAGCTCCCATCAGCCCAGACAAAGCTCTTCTTTGTCCTGGCATCCCAATGGTGGAACAAGCTTCTCCCTGCCCATCTTCTGAAAAAATCTGAAACTATACCCCATAAAAGAGTATCTTAAATAATCCCACAGCCCTCCGCCCCCCTCAACAAAAAAAAGAACTTGCCTTTCGTGAACAAACACTCGCATTTGAATTTTTTTCCCTACTAGCACTGACTTTGCCAATAGCAACCTTATTGAGAAAAAATGTACTTACTATGACTGAGATATGTGGTTGTCCCACCTAGCTAACTGTAAGTCACTCTGGATAAGAGTGTCTGCTAAATTACTCAAATGCCAATGTAAACTATAGGCCTAAGCACTAACAGATAGTCAAGCACATCCTTCAATTATACCAAGTTAGTTTGAGGATATAAATGTAGGCCTATAAGATGTTTTCTTACTTAGGATTTATCCATGGAAATTGAATTTGGCGACTAGTACCCCCAACTCTCCATTTGCTGTCAGCCAGGCTATCTGCATGCATCCATCTTTGTGAAATCATGAGTAGGCCTACTGTACACTGAGTGTACAAAACATTAGGAACACTTTTAGGTAAAAAAATAATAATCTGTTTTGCTTGTTATTTTGACATTAATACGTGTCACATATCAGTTTGCAAACAATGTAAAAAAAATGCATTCATTAAGTTAATAAATCCGCATACAAACATGGTCTCTTTTTTGTTTTCTTGAGTAAGGCAGCTCCAAGATGAAGGTGTTTCAGCCTAGCTCAGCGCTTTCTGTGGTGGTGGGGCTAGCCAGCAGAAAATACAGAGCGTTGCGCCTGATTGGCTCAGTTTTCTGTCATGATTGGCTCAGTTTTCTGTCACTCATGGGACTGTACGTCATCCCCAATTCTAAGGTTAGAGCTCGAAAATTTTGGCCCCTTGAGTTCTGCCATAGAGTTATATTAGAAGTGCCCATCCAAGAAGGCTCAAGGTCATTGGCCACAGATAGAATGACATCGAATCACGTTATATTTACAGTAGCTTTGATTGGAATGATCATATCAACATCTTACTTTCAAAGTCTTAGCTAGCAGTCATCATCAGTTGTCATCAAGTCAACAATCTACTGGCAAATCCTTTATAATCCTTGTCATTGAAGATAAATAATGAAGAGAAATTATAGAAAAAACGTATCAGTGCTCATTGACCATTGTACATAAAGATTACACAACAATGAGTTGTTTTGAAGGAATCAGTGGCTAACTGCAAGCGTTGCAAAGAAACAACGAATGTTAGCCTGCTATTCAATGTAGTGGCTGTGTTTTTTCAGAGTTCCAACCATATATCCAGAGAATTGCAGACTTTCATGTCAGTTTGAGACAAAGTTTGCCCACCAAGGACCGCTGCGCCACCTTCACAAGGTGAGTCCAAAAATGTATTTTATGCTGCTGCATAAATGATGTAATATGCCAGGGAGATATGTATACTGTAGCTAAGAAAGTAATACTAAGTGTATGTTGTGTAGTAAGCTGTTAGTAGCCCATGTGCCTCACCCTAATCATTTGGTCTATTTTCACCAACGCGGTATTGTAAACACGTAACATTAGTAGTTGTGGTAATGGCTTGCAGGTGCAAATTCAGCACACAACATTCTACAATAGAATTGTGTTATTTGACCTGTATCTTTTCTGACACGTAAAGGCCCAAACGGCGTTCAATGTGCCTAATAATTTGGTCTATTTTCACCTCTTCATTTCACCTACTGTTCTAACTTGGTGGTGCACAAATAGCCTATAACCTGTTTTAGAGAAATGTAATCATTGAAAATTGTAAGAGCTTTCATTGTCTGTTTATATGCCCCATTTATTTATCCTACGGTTCTGACTTGATGTACAGGGAGAACACTGTAAGAATGGCCCATGTTCTGAATTCTGTCGCTGTACATTTCAAAAGTGCTGAACACATAGTTACATTGACTATGTCTGTTGTCGCTTGCTCATTAATGTCTTAATCGAAATTACGGATCGCCTCTTATCTGCTTGTCGCTCCCTTATGCCATAATTTGTACATCTCAATTGTCAGTAGAAACCACATTTGTTTAAGCAAGTCAGCAGAACAGCTATGTTTTTTTAAAGGCAGTAAAGGAGGCTGAATGAACTGTTTCGCTGCCAGACAAGGCTCTGCTGATAGCCAGGTGTAGCAGTGGTAAGATGTTGGGACTGCTGTTGGGACTCTGCTGTAGGGTCAGCTTTATGTAGGCCCTAACAGTTTGTGGGCATCGTTTGTCACTGTTATAGTGCAATTAATGTATTGTTTAGTGTTGTGTTGTGTAGTGGCTTTGCTGGCATGCATCCCACATTTTTTGTGTGTTTGCACCACCAAGATTTACATGCTAAAATAGCCACTATACAGGGGCATGGACTATACAAGGTATCGAAAGCATTCCACAGGGATGCTAGTCCAATGCTTCCCACAGTTGTGTCAATTTGGCTGGATGTCCTTTGGGTGGTGGACCATTCTTGATACACACGGGAAACTGTTGAGTGTGACAAACCCAGCAGTGTTGCAATTCTTGACATACTCAAATTGGTGCGATTGGCCCCTACTACCATACCCCGTTCAAAGGCACTTAAATATTTTGTCTTGCCCATTCATCCTCTGAATGGCACACACACACAATCCATGTCTCAATTGTTTCAAAGCTTAAAATCCTTCTTTAACCTGTCTCCTCCCCTTCACCTACACTGATTGAAGTGGATTTAACAGGTGACATCAATATGTAATGGAAAGAGTAGGTGTTTCTAATCTTTTGTACACTCGGTGTATGTTCCAGCAGAGGAAAGCAGATCTTTGGGTTAAATGAGTCCATATGGTATAGTCTCTGAGGGAATTTAGGGAAGCATGTGTAGACCAACAGAAGCAGGAAGAAAGTTTAAGACAGTAATATATTTGTATTTTATAGAAAGTAGATAATGGCCAGAATTTCCATCCATGGTCAAACTCTTAACATGTACACATTATCAAACTCTCTCTTGTGGCGTCACTGTGGAATGAGATGATGAAACCAACCAAGTATGGTACTGGGTCGTCCCGAGTTACCACAGCCTCAAAGTCATAATTATGGTTAAACCCCACCTATTTATACAATTTCTCTTCTTAAAACCAGATTTTAAACCTAACCCTAAACTTAACCATAACTTTAACTACACTGCTAACCTTATCCAGTGGCGGTTCTAGCTTGTATGGCTCCCCCCCCCCCCTTCAGCGCCCCCCGCCTCCAAAAAAACATTCTGCAATAATTTTTAATCAGACATTTTGAACAAAACAAACAAATAAATAATCATAACATTTAAAACTATATAAATATAAAAATATATACAAAAATAAGACTCGTAAATATCAAAAAGAAGTAATTAGAACTGTACAAATATAGAGGTGGGCTATTTGATAGATTCCCCTGCTCACGGTACCTTGGGCTTCCAGTGGGGAGACCTGAGGTCAACCTACCCTCGCCCCCGCCCCATCTCGTACTTCTGAGTGGGAGACCTTCCCAGGCAGTGGCCTGCCTAGCTCACAAACTAGAATCAGGGCGCCCACTCCGACAAGGTTAATCAACCAACAGTCCCACACGGTGACGTGATACCATTGACATGAAGTGGGGTGGCAGGTATCCTAGTGGTTATATCGTTGGACTAGCAACTGAAAGCTTGCAAGAACAAATCCCTGAGACGACAAGATAAAAAATCTGTCATTCTGCCCCTGAACAAGGCAGTTAACCCACTGTTCCTAGGCTGTCATTGAAAATAAGAATTTGTTCTTAACTGACTTGCCTAGTTAAATAAAGGTAAAATATAATGAGTGATAAAAAAAACCTGATCGCGTAAATGACACCATTCTGAATATAATTCGTTTTTTGTGTGCAGCGCCCCTGTGCCATACCCGGCAAGATGCCGCCCTATGCGCCTGCCTATGTCGCCTATACCTAAATCCGCCACTGTTTATGCCTAACCCTAACCTTAAATTAAGGACAAGTTTGACTTTGTGGTTGTGGTAACTAGTGTTGTGCGGGGATAAGAAGTGGGTGGATTTTTGTTGTTGTTGAAGATTATATAATTACTGGTGTCTATTTGGGTTTAATATTATAACCTACAGACAAATAAATCTATTCTGCAATACCACTCCAGAATTAAAACTTCAAGCGGCGTCAAATTTGGTTTGACCAATAGTAGCAGAGAACGGGGCTACCCAACTGTCTCGTGCGTACGTTACATAACAGGAAGTGTTTCACTACGCTCGAACCGAACTGCACGAGAGTCCGAAAGCCTGAAAGGACAGTGACAACAGCAAATAACCCCTCTAAATTCGCACCAAACATCGTGTACATGAGATTTACAAGCCGACCAAAAATGAACTACATGCCAGGAACAGCCAGCCTCATCGAGGATATCGATAGTAAGTCGATGGCGCTGCATGGCCATTCCAAGGCATGCTAACACCGCTAGCCGGTGTTGTGTCGAGATGCACCGGTTTTTACCACTGGCTGTTGGTTGGTTCTGGTAGAGGGTTTTAGAAATAATGTCCATTGATATATTTGTTAGATAACAGCTTGTAAAGCAGCGCCAACATGACATGCACACACATGGCATTACCAGAGGACTTGATGTGTGCACCTGACACTCAGATGAGTGCACACCTGAACACTTATTCACTTAAGTGAATAACCCAGCTGCAACTGTCAGTAACCTGCATTGCCTCCTCCCTAGGTCAGGGGCAACGGCTGTAGGCCGCGATTTTAAGCAGAGCATGACCAGTAGGCTACTAATCGAACCATCAATAATCATGGTCTCTTTTCATAAACCCCTAACAAAAATGCACAGTTAAAACCATAGTAATTGCATCAAATATGCAATGATTTTGCTGCCTGTTTGAATTGACAGAAAAACATCTCGTCCTGCTCAGAGATGGAAGAACGTTGATCGGCTTTCTCAGAAGCATTGATCAGTTTGGTATGTAAGTATTCGGACCATTGCATTGCAATACCATTGTATTGCATACAACATAGTTGGAAAGCAACCAAGCATTTTTGTGTTTGTGTGTGTGTGTGTGTAGCCAACCTGGTGCTGCAGCAGACGGTGGAGAGGATCCACGTGGGCAAGAGGTATGGAGACATCCCTCGAGGAATCTTCATCGTCAGGGGAGAGAACGTTGTCCTCCTGGGGGAGATCGTGAGTCGGCAACAAACACACACCCTTACACTCCAGGTATGTGTAGTTGGAATTCTTATTTACAATGACGGCCTACTCCAGCCAAACCTGGACGATGCTGGGCCAATTGTGCGCCGCCCTATGGGACTCCCAATCACGGCCAGTTGTGATACAGCCTGGATTCGAACCAGGGTGTCTGTAGTGATGCCTTTAGTGTAACCGATGTGAAATGGCTAGTTAGTTAGCGGTGGTGCGCGCTAATAGCATTTCAATCAGTGACGTCACTCGCTCTGAGACTTGAAGTAGGGTTTCCCCTTGCGTTGCAAGGGCCGTGGCTCTTGTGGCGCGATGGGTAACGTTGCTTCGGTGGGTGTCAGTTGTTGATGTGTGCAAGGGTCCCTGGTTCGAGCCCGGGTTGGGGCGAAGAGAGGGACGGAACCTACACTGTTACATTAGCACTGAGATGCAGTGCCTTAGACCGCTACGCCACTCGGGAATGGGTGTATGAAAAGCGAATCAGCTAATTGGGAAGATTTGTTGCCACTCCAGACCGTTTATTCGTGGCTGATTGGGCTGCGCTACGAGTCGATAGTAAGCCGCTGACCAGTGCTCCAGTGTTGTACCTGCTGACTTGAAGTGATTCCTACTGGGTGTCGTGTCGCTGGTGGTAGCTACGTGGCCATTTTTTTTCTCTCACATGATTTTATTTCAAGTATGAGTGCAGCCTACCCAAGAAATAACTAATATTGATAACCATCTAGATGTCACCTTGATACATCCAGTCAAAAGTTTTGAGAATAATATTGAAGACATCAAAACTATATAATAACACATGTGGAATCATGTAGTAACCAAAATATATACATTGTATATTTGCGTTTCTTCAAAGTAGTCACCCTTTGCCTTGATGACAGCTTTGCACACTCTTGGCATTTTCTCAACCAGCTTCATGAGGTAGTCACCTGGAATGCATTTTAATCAACAGGTGTGCCTTGTTAAAAGTTAATTTGTGGAAATGATTTCCTCACTGCGTTTGAGCAAATCAGTTGTGTTGTGACAAGGTAGGGGTGGTATACAGAAGATAGCCCTATTTGGTAAAAGACCAAGTCCATATTATGACAAGAACAGCTCAGATAAGCAAAGAGAAACGACAGACCATCATTATTTTAAGACATGAAGGTCAGTCAACCCGGAACATTTCAAGAACTTTGAAACTTTCTTCAAGTCCTAAAAACCATCAAGCGAAGAAAACACTACTAAAGGACACCAATAATAATAAGAGACTTGCTTGGCCAAGAAACACGAGCAATGGACATTAGACTGGTTCAAAACTGTCCTTTGATCTGATGAGTCCAAATTTGAGATTTTTGGTTTCAACTGCCGTGTCTTGGTGAGACGCAGAGTAGGTGAACGGATTATCTCCACATGTGTGGTTCCCACCGTGAAGTATGGAGGAGGTGTGGGGGTGCTTTGCTGGTGACACTGTCTGTGATTTATTTAGAATTCAAGGCACACTTAACCAGCTACAGCAGCATCATGCAGCGATACACCATCCCATCTGGTTTGCGCATTTGTTCTTCAACAGGACAATGACCCAACACACCACCAGGCTGTGTAAAGGCTATTTGACCAAGAAGGAGAGTGATGGAGTGCTGCATCAGATGACCAGGCTTCCACAATCACCCGACCTCAACCCAATTGAGATGGTTTGGGATGAGTTGGACCGCAGAGTGAAGGAAAAGCAGCCAAACTGTGCTCAGCATATGTGGGAACTCCTTCAAGACTGTTTGGAAAGCATTCCAGGTGAAGCTGGCTTGAGAAAATGCCAAGAGTGTGCAAAGCTGTCATCAAGGCCAAGGGTGGCTACTTTGAATAACCTAAAATATATTTTGATTGGTTTAACACTTTTTTTGGTTACTACATGATTCCGTATATGTTATTTCATAGTTTTGATGTCTTCACTATTATTCTACAATGTAGAAAATAGTAAAAATAGAGAAACCCTTGAATGAGTAGGTGTGTCCAAACCATTGCCTACTACTCAATGGGGAGGACATGAACGGCAACAACACCGGGACACAGTGCCCTTTGCTCCCGCTTGACAAGTGCTCCTGTCTGGCAACGCCGCGGGAAGTAGCTACCTATTAGCCAACATCAGGGTGGCAGTCACAGTAAGCACACGTATACAATGCATGAAGCAACAGTAGACCCATCAATACTTTTAATAAAAAATAAACTATTGGCAGTTTTATAACTGAACATTTACAATTATTTTGTAAAACTAACAGTGAAATACGACTCAGACCCATCCTCTGTCTTCATAACAGAAGTCCGAACTCTTGCGGGAAGGTAGCTCAATGTACGGTAATTTCATGGTAAGAAAAATTAAACACAGCTCAGTCAAAACCATCTAACCTATAGCAGAGCGATTTATATATATTTTTTATTTAAAAAATAATATTTATTTCTTTTTCCACACGCCCAGTACTCTCCTTTCCACACGCCCACTGCTTTCCTTTCCACGCTCCCACTGCTTTCCTTTCCACACGCCCACTGCTTTCCTTTCCACACGCCCACTGCTTTCCTTTCCACGCTCCCACTGCTTTCCTTTCCAAGCTCCCACTGCTTTCCTTTCCACGCTCCCACTGCTTTCCTTTCCAAGCTCCCACTGCTTTCCTTTCCACGCGCCCACTGCTTTCCTTTCCACGCTCCCACTGCTTTCCTTTCCACGCTCCCACTGCTTTCCTTTCCACGCTCCCACTGCTCTCCTTTCCACGCTCCCACTGCTTTCCTTTCCACGCTCCCACTGCTTTCCTTTCCACGCTCCCACTGCTCTCCTTTCCACGCTCCCACTGCTTTCCTTTCCACGCTCCCACTGCTTTCCTTTCCACGCTCCCACTGCTTTCCTTTCCACGCTCCCACTGCTTTCCTTTCCACGCTCCCACTGCTTTCCTTTCCACGCTCCCACTGCTTTCCTTTCCACGCGCCCACTGCTTTCCTTTCCACGCTCCCACTGCTTTCCTTTCCACGCTCCCACTGCTCTCCTTTCCAAGCTCCCACTGCTCTCCTTTCCACGCGCCCACTGCTTTCCTTTCCACGCTCCCACTGCTTTCCTTTCCACGCTCCCACTGCTTTCCTTTCCACGCTCCCACTGCTTTCCTTTCCACGCTCCCACTGCTTTCCTTTCCACGCGCCCACTGCTTTCCTTTCCACGCGCCCACTGCTTTCCTTTCCACGCTCCCACTGCTTTCCTTTCCACGCTCCCACTGCTTTCCTTTCCACACGCCCACTGCTTTCCTTTCCACGCTCCCACTGCTTTCCTTTCCACGCTCCCACTGCTTTCCTTTCCAAGCTCCCACTGCTTTCCTTTCCACGCTCCCACTGCTCTCCTTTCCACGCTCCCACTGCTTTCCTTTCCACGCTCCCACTGCTTTCCTTTCCAAGCTCCCACTGCTTTCCTTTCCAAGCTCCCACTGCTTTCCTTTCCACGCTCCCACTGCTTTCCTTTCCACGCTCCCACTGCTCTCCTTTCCACGCTCCCACTGCTTTCCTTTCCACGCGCCCACTGCTCTCCTTTCCACGCGCCCACTGCTTTCCTTTCCACGCTCCCACTGCTTTCCTTTCCACGCTCCCACTGCTTTCCTTTCCACGCTCCCACTGCTTTCCTTTCCACGCTCCCACTGCTTTCCTTTCCACGCGCCCACTGCTTTCCTTTCCACGCTCCCACTGCTTTCCTTTCCACACGCCCACTGCTTTCCTTTCCACGCTCCCACTGCTTTCCTTTCCACGCTCCCACTGCTTTCCTTTCCACGCTCCCACTGCTTTCCTTTCCACGCGCCCACTGCTTTCCTTTCCACGCGCCCACTGCTTTCCTTTCCACGCTCCCACTGCTTTCCTTTCCACGCGCCCACTGCTTTCCTTTCCACGCTCCCACTGCTTTCCTTTCCACGCGCCCACTTGCCTATTCTCCGGTCGCCATATTGGGATGCAACTACCCCCTTCTGCTATACACAGGAACACAGATGTCTGAATGTGTGTCTATTCCTGTGAAGGACCTGGAGAAGGAGAGTGACACCAGTCTGCAGCAGGTGTGTATTGAGGACATCCTGGAGGAGCAGCGGCTGCAGCAGCAGAGCAGGCAGGAGGCAGAGAAGACCAAACACCTGGCCCTGAAGGAGAGAGGCCTGGTCATGCCCAGATCAGACATCATGGACGAATATGGAGTACAGCACCAATACTGACCGGTACACACACACACACACACACACGGTCAATAGGTAATGATCCAAGTTCACCGTCTTTACTTTACCTTTGAGAGTGAATCCCCAATGTACTGGGCACCTTATGACGAAGCACCTTATTTCACATTCAGAGTTTTATATTATGTTTCCCTAAGAGTATCATGGCACTGACATAAATGTACAGGATTTTGTTTGAACCATTCTTTTAAACTATTTTGTGAGGTGTAATGAAAACTACATTTTGATTTGTACAGAAGTGAAAAGAGGATTTATCAAAGTTGTACATCACTGGAAAGGCCTTTGTTTGTATTAAACACTTATTTTTTAGAACATGGTGTGTCGTGTGTTATAGCTGGTTGTGTTTTTAGTTTAGCTGTAGTTTTAAGTTTGAGTAGCTAGGTCTATCGGAGTTACCAGTCCAAGATGTGCCGAAACCTCACTGGTGCACCTGCTGCTGAGCCTCCTTTTGGAGCAGATCTATATCTGACCAGTAGAGGGCGTGCCTGCACTACTTTAGCCATGCATCTTTACTCGCCTCTTTCTGCATATGTCTGTTGTTTTTTAATTATTTATTTTTATTTAACCTTTATTTAACTAGGCAAGTCAGTTAAGAACAAATTCTTATTTACAATGACGGCCAAACCCTAACCCGGATGACGCTGGGCCAATTGTGTGCCGCCCAATGGGATTCCCAATCACAGCCGGTTGTTATACAGCCTGGAATCGAACCAGGTTTTGTAGTGACGCCTTCGACCGCTGCGTCACTCGGGAGCCCCCGGTGCTCGTGTCACTAAAGAAATTTGCAGCTAAAATGCCAGATATCATTTCATTAGGCTCATTACACATGTATATGACACCTGAGTAAACTTGTGATTGATTACGATTAAATTCAAGCCTGATCTGATAAAAAGCTTAATAAAAATACTTCATTCTAAATGCTATCCAATTAATTATTGGTAGCTTCTAATAAATGTAACACATTTCAAATTAATATGCAAAATGAATATTTGCTGTGTGTGTAAAAAAGCAGGCCATATTCACTCCATACATCCCTTCATCATTCACCCTGGGAACAGCTTCACCTCTTTTTTTCGGATTCTTCTGTGTCTTGAATGCTAATGTCATAGTTGGTACTGTTCACACTGTGCTACATTGTTACTAAGCTATTTTACCCTCACTGTAGTGTACACGCTTAGAAAAAAGGTTCCTTATAGAACCAAAAATGGTATATCGTTTGCTTCATTTATGGAACCCCTAAAAGTTCTAAATAGAACCCTTTTTTGATATGAACCCTAGAGGTTTTTCTTCACTGAACCAAAATGGTTCCATATAGAAGCCTGCAAGGTGCAATTTATGAATTGTCTACTATTAAATAGTCATATTTTGAGTGAAGAATATAATTTAATAAACAAATAGACAAAAGAATATCAGCAATGTTTTTTAAAATTGATTGTCATTATATGCAAACAGTTTGGAAATATGCACAGATTTGTACCTTGTCAGCTCGGGGATTCGATCTTGTAACCTTTCAGGTACTAGTCCAACGCTCTAAACACTAGGCTACCTGCCGCCCAATGATGGTCCACGTCAACTTCTTTACCAATGCAATACAATATACCTTGTCCATTAGTGTCTTTTGCTCTGTTCTCAACCCCCCCCCCCAAAAACAGCAGACCTCACACATACAGTTGAGACGAGCACAGGTTCAAGCTGCATGCAGCGCCCCTGGATGGAGAGCATGTTGTGGGGTTAAGGGCCTAGCTCAAGGGCCCAACGATAGGGGAATTTTCTGGGGATGTGAATCCAGCAACCCTCCAGTTATCAGATCTTTTCCACCGTTTTTTAAAATTCTCCAGCGCCTAGGCGGGATTCGAATCAGCCACCTTTCGGCCACAGGTATAACTCCTTAGAGCCAATTTATGCATGATCGGAAATATGGTTGGAGGCGCTGTATGGATGGTGTGACGCAATTGCGGTGCCTCTGGAGGCATGCAGAGACCAAATTGAGCGCTGTACTCCATCTCCATGCACCTCTCAAATTCTGGAGCAATGCATAGCTCCTCATTGCATGATTGGTTGATGGTAGGTGAGGGCAGGAGATCCTGTATAAACACAAACTCACTTCCTTGACAACTTCCTTCACAACAGCTCGGCGAAGCGCAACAAGTATGAAAGCGTTGACTTCTGCAGAGGCCGTATCACCGTAAATGATGCATGGCCAATGCAGATGTCGGATTGACCATGCAGCGCCTTTAATGGGAGGTGCACGGCGATGCGGTACAGAGCTGGATTTGGCCTCTGCAAGGATCCAGAGGCTCCGCAATTGCGTCAAACTGAAAGGAGCCTTCAGATCACATTTCCAGAGCAAGCATAAATTGGCTTTAGCAATTGCGGGCTGGTGCGGGTGAACAAACAGCTGACCCACGCACCACTAGCAAGTAGCTTACCAATAAGCACGTTATTTTTCAATGTGTTAAGGTAAACAAAGTTGATTATTTAATTCAAATATATGAAGCCAAAGTCATATGACGAACTATAGGCTAGATAAAGTTTAAGTGTTTTGAGCACGTTTGTAAGCAGCTAGCTAAACAGAAAAGGCTACTTTTATTCGCCACTTTACAAGTTAGCCAGCTAACTCAAAATAAACATCATTTTTTTATTATGGAATATGCCAAAAAGGGCTACATACCCAGCCTGACATTGGCAATTATTTAATTGTTTATTTTATTTCAGTGTGGAGTCGATTGAGGGACTAGCCTATGTTTCATGAAGCCATTAGAAGACTGTTGCTGACTGAGAGGATATATTAGAACTCGATTTGGCTTCAGCAAGCCTCCAGAGGCTCCGCAATTGCATCAAACCCTCCGTATGGATCCTACGGATCGCATCTTCAGAACGAGCATAAATTGTCTATAACCAAATATAAAAAATGGTTGTAGGCTAGTGAGAAACAGCTGAACGATTTTTTTTGACAGGGGGTGCAGGATTCTTTTTGAGCAGATATGTTTCTGCTTATAATTTCTGACATTTTGGTAGGCAAGTTGTTAGTCAGAAGTTTACATACACTTAGGTTGGAGTCATTAAAACTCATTTTTCAACCACTCCACAAATTTCTTGTTAACAAACTATAGTTTTGGCAAGTCAGTTGTGTCATGCACAAAGTAGATGTCCTAAGTAATTTTTCCAACAATTGTTTACAGATGGATTATTTCACTTATAATTCACTGTATCACAATTCCAATGGGTCAGAAGTTTACATACTGACTGTGCCTTTAAACAGCTTGGAAAATTCCAGAAAATTATGTCATGGCTTTTGATAGGCTAATAGACATAATTTGAGTCAATTGGAGGTGTACCTGTGGATGTATTTCAAGGCCTACCTTCAAACTCAGTGACTCTTTGCTTGACATCATGGGAAAATCAAAAGAAATCAGCCAAGACCTCAGAAAAAAAATTGTAGACCTCCACAAGTCTGGTTCATCCTTGGGAGCAATTTCCAAACGCCTGAAGGTACCACGTTCATCTGTACAAAGAATAGTACGCAAGTATAAATGCCATGGGACCACACAGCCGTCATACCGCTCAGGAAGGAGACGCATTCTGTCTCCTAGAGATGAACGTACTTGGGTGCGAAAAGTGCAAATCAATCCCAGAACAACAGCAAAGGACATTGTGTGAAGATGCTGGAGGAAATAGGGACAAAAGTATCTATATCCACAGTAAAACGAGTCCTATATCGACATAACATGAAAGGCTGTTCAGCACTCGGAAGAAGCCACTGCTCCAAAACTGCCATAAAAAAGCCAGACTACAGTTTGCAACTGCACATGGGGACAAAGATTGTAGTTTTTGGAGAAATGTCCTCTGGTCTGATGAAACAAAAATAGAACTGTTTACCCATAATGTTATGTTTGGTGGAAAAAGGGGGAGGCTTGCAAGCAAAAGAACACCGTCCCAACCGTGAAGCACGGGGGTGGCAGCATCATGTTGTGGGGGTGCTTTGCTGCAGGAGGGACTGGTGCACTTCACAAAATAGATGGCATCATGAGGTAGGAAAATTATGTTAATATATTGAAGCAACATCTCAAGACATCAGTCAGGAAGTTAAAGCTTGGTCGCAAATGGGTCTTCCAAATGGATATTTACCCCAAGCATACTTCCAACGTTGTGGCAATATGGCTTAAGGACAACAAAGTCAAGGTATTGGAGTGGCCATCACAAAGCCCTGACCTCAATCCTGTAGAGAATTTCTGGGCAGAACTGAAAAAGCACGTGCGAGCAAGGAGGCCTACAAACCTGACTCTGTTACACCAGCTCTGTCAAGATCAATGGGCCAAAATTCTCCCAACTTATTGTGGGAATCTTGTGGAAGGCTACCCGAAACGTTTGACCCAAGTTGAACAATTTAAAGGCAATGCTACCAAATACTAATTGAGTGTATGTAAGCTTCTGGCAATGTGTAATCACTGGCAATGTGATGAAAGAAATAAAATCTGAAATAAATAATTCTCTACTATTATTCTAACATTTTCACATTCTTAAAATAAAGTGGTGATCCTAACTGACCTAAGACAGGATATTTTTACTAGGATTAAATGTCAGGAATTGTGAAAAACTGAGTTTAAATGTATTTGGCTCAGGTGTATGTAAACTTCCAACTTCAACTGTACATACATGCAGCTTCTCTTCTGTCATTAGCCTATATGTTGTCCTAGAAGACTAAAATAAAGCCTTGCTCACTGGAATGTCATAAATTGATGGAATGAATGCTTCAATCTAGTTGATGTTGTTAAAGTCATCTTTGCTTCTTTCACAGAGCAAAGATGTTCAGGGACTGGGGAGAAAGCAATAACTAAAAAACGGGAAAGATTTTCTGTGTAAAATTTCCGAACTACATGAGTTTGACCGGTTGTAAGGAAATGGAAAGCTGTGAAAATGACTCAACATGTTTCTGATAAGATTTAATGTCTGCTTGGATGGATATTTGATGTGGTGGAAATGCTTTCATGATGCTGATAAAGATAGGGACCGTCTGTAAAGGCGCTAACTACACATTTTCATTCTCTCAAGATGTTGAAAGAAATACATTTTTCTCAACACCTGTTCCCAAGTCAAAATGTAGGCTACATTTTGGTGTAAGCCTATAATTTTAATGCAAAAAATTCTTAATTATTCAGGAGTAAACATTAAGGCTATGTGAGAGGTTATAGACCTGCTGTCAGTGTCCAGATTTCAGTTTCCATTTAACCCATCTGAACAGAAAAGGATACAGTTCCCTTGACGAGCCATAGGCCTATTTGAAGTCCCTGTTTTGTGACTGCCAAATTCGAATAGTGCGCCTCAAAATCATCACACAAAACAAGTAGGAATGGATTGGCTGTTGTTTTTTTAAATCAGAATTGCAGTCAAATTTTGAATTGACCAAAATGTTCTATATATAAGAGTGTATGCTTTTATTAAGCACATTATTTCCTGTTGCTTCTAGCTAGCATTTAGTTTGCAACAGCACGGGTGTGTAAGAACCTTGGTCTTTACCACTCAGACCTCTGCACCACTGTTGCAAAATATGAATTAGATCTTCCCCTTGCCAAAGAGAGCTGATGTCAGATGTCAGCTAGCTATTTTTCTGACCAGGCGAAATCATGCAGCAGCATCATTAACATGCATGTAAATGGAAAACAGCTAAAACAAATTAAAAAGGAATGCTAGCTGTCGTTTAGCTTTTGTTAGCTGTTGATTTCTAAAATCCCCATTAGGCCTACACTTTGGGGTAGGGAAAGAACCAATGATGTGTATAAACCCTGGACTGACAGGGGCGCTGTATTGAAGCCACCGCACAGCCATCTTGGTACTCCTCCTCCATTGTTAAAAATATTTTGGAAGCCATGTTTATTCTATTACACACACCTTACTGCATACTTTTAAATTATATTATGTGAGCTAAACATGTATGTATGTACATACATACATACATACATACATACATACATACATAGTGCCTTCAGAAAGTATTCAGACCCATGGACTTTTTCCACATTTTGTTAGGTTACAGCCTTATTCTAAAATTGGTTTTCTCTCATCAATCTACACACAATACTTCATAATGACAAAACAAATGCATGTTTTTAGAAATATGACATTTACATAAACATTCAGACCCTTTACACTGTACTTTGTTGAAGCACCTTTAGCAGCAATTACAGCCTCAAATCTTTTTGGGTAAGATGCTACAAACTTGGCACATCTGTATTTGGGGAGTTTCTCCCATTCTTCTCTGCAGATCCTCTCAAGCTTTGTCAGGTTGGATGGAGAGCGTTGATGCACAGCTATTTTCAGGTCTCTCCAGAGATGTTCAAGCGGGTTAAAGTCCGGGCTCTGGTTGGGCCACTCAAGGACATTGAGACTTGTCCTGAAGCCACTACTGGGTTGTCTTGGCTGTGTGCTTATGGTTGTTGTCCTGTTGGAAGGTGAACATTTGACCCAGTCTGAGGTCCTGAGCGCTCCGGAGCAGGTTTTTATCAATGATCTCTCTGTACTTTGCTCCATTCATCTTTGCCTCGATCCTGACTAGTCTCCCAGTCCCTACCGCTGACAAACATCCCCACAGCATGATGCTGCCACCACCGTGCTTCACCGTAGGAATGGTGCCAGGTTTCCTCCAGACGTGACGCTTGGAATTCAGGCCAAAGAGTTGAATCGTTTCATCAGACCAGAGAATGGTTTGAGAGTCTGATTTGAGTCTTTCGGTGCTTTTTGACAAACTCCAAGCGGGCTGTCATGTGCCTTTTACTGAGGAGTGGTTTCCGTCTGGCCACTCTACCGTAAAGGCCTGATTGGTGGAGAGCTGCAGAAATGGTTGTCCTTCTGGAAGGTTCTCCCATCTCCACAGAGGAACTCTAGAGCTCTGTCAGTTTGACCACCGCATTCTTGGTCACCTCCCTGACCAAGGCCCTTCTTCCCTGATTTCTCAGTTTGGCTGGGCTGCCAGCTCTAGGAAGAGTCTTGGTGGTTCCAAACTTCTTCCATTTAAGAATGATGGAGGCCACTGTGTTCTTCGGGACCTTCAATGCTGCAGAAATGATTTGGTACCCATCCCCAGATCTGTGCCTTGACACAATCCTGTCTCGGAGCTCTACAGACAATTCCTTCGACCTCATGGCTTGGTTTTTGCTCTGATATGCCCTGTCAACTGTGGGACCTTATATAAACAGGTGGGTGAATTTCCAAATCATGTCCGATCAATTGAATTTACCACAGGTGGACTCCAATTCAGTTGTAGAGACGTCTCAAAGATGATCAATGGAAACAGGAAGCACCTGAGCTCAATTTTGTCTCATAGCAAATGGTCTGAATACTTATGTAAATAAGGTATTCTGTTTATATTTTATAAATGTGCAAAAATTTCTAAAAACCTGTTTTCGCTTTGGCATTATGTGGTATTGTGTGTAGAATGCTGCAGATTTTTTATGTATTTAATCGATTTAAGAATAAGTCTGTACTGTAACAAAATGTGGAAAAAGTCAAGGGGTCTGAATACTATCTGAAGGTTTTCCTTAAAGTAATTTTTTTAGAGTAGCTTACTAATGTTACTGTTCCCACTACAACAACAGAAGATACATGTAATTTTGCTCTTGAAACATTTAGTTGAAACACTGTCGAATTCCATTCATTTCAATGGAGGACTGCTACTACTGGGGAGTGCCAATATGGCCTCTTAAATGCCAATATATAGCACAGCAATCAGGGTTATATACATCATTGGCTAGAACCCTCAAGGTTATTTGCCTTCAATGGGTAGGTAGTCCTATCTATCCTATCTATCTATCCTTTTTTTTAGTAAAGGGTTATTTAATCTCGTCCAAAGAACCAAACAGTTATGTATAGATCCCCAAATAACCTTTTTTCTAAGAGCATAAGCTATACAGTTGCTAGATTGTAGCCAGTGGTGTAGTGGTACGGGTCATCAAAATGTGGCTTCAATAGGCTATTCACCAGGCTGAGTTTTTACAATCTGAAATCAATAAAGTCAAAAATCATGTTACACTGTGATATGATTTTAAAGAAACGGGCTAGACTGGACAGAAAGGGTGGGACATGTACTATTATTTATGGTTGAGCGTTTTTCGACGCTTCCCAAAAACACTGGGTTACGTCATGTATTGGAACTTTGCTCCAATCAGGACTCGCTCTGAACTAACGTCTATGGCTTTGAAGCGGGAGGACTCAGTGTCTATGGCTTTGAAGCGGGAGGACTCAGCGTCAATGCTACCAACAATGACCGAGATTCAAAAACACCGGCAAAGCGACATCCACCAGCAAGCGGCCAACAGCCACCTGCAACAGACCCATCCTAGGGCTTCCTGAGAGAAGTTACTATTGTGGTTTAGTATTGGACAGTCTATGGGTTGATTAGATTAGCTAAGCAGAGAACCCTGTATTGGCAAAAGGAGTGTCAGCAGCAAGACTAGGCGCTCTTGGAATAAAATAAAAAGAGGCGCCCAAATCTGTCCCTTCGGTGGACGGGATCCCCTCCCTGCGCTTTGAGCGCCACTCTCGCGGAGCTATCGCAACAATGGACCCAGGTCTCCACGGGGAGCTCACTCTGTGTGCCACATCTCAGTGGGTCAGTGGTGGATATGCCTCGTAACGTCTGTTCTTTCCCATGTTAACATCGTTCTCTGGTAGTGTTTCCTTCACTCGCGTTTGGTAAATCCAGAGGAATAGGACTGAAGATGCCTGGACGGAACAGGTACAATCTGGTGGACGATGTCGCGGATTCACGGGTCCCCCTCCATAACGAAGAGGCGTACCAACACGGGATACATTTTCAAGCTAAGGTGAAATGTGTATATATACATTTTCTAGAATAAACAAGGCACTTTGATGTTTTCCCTGTGCATTGTTGTTCCCATTGAGCGTCTTGAAACAGTTCTGCGCCGCGTTATATGTTGGTGTCCAACTTCAAAGGTCTCATTTGGGGTAGGACTAGCCGATCATTTCATTTGACATGGTTGCGTTATAAAACTCAGGACAGGTGCACGTTTGTGGTAACGACTTGATTTATTTCCAGTGACTTTAGATAATTTGTCAAATTTCCCCCACCCCCATATGTTGCAAATGTGCTTTCTAGGAGTAAGTTTCCCAAACCTTGCAAACATTCACATTTCCCTCCATCTCTGTAGCCTACTTTCACCAGAGGACTCAGTATTGACATTCTTACTCAAACTATTGTTAATGAATTAGTCAAAAGGTGGCAAAACAGAAAACACAGAACATTATATACATTTAAGTTTGTGAAACACATATTACAAATCCTAATGTTTGAAGATTTGAGATGCATCCTACAAGATGCTTCTAATAAAACACTACAAGTTTATATACCAGTATAATAACAGTCGAAAAATCAATAACTAGTTATATAGTCTTAAACAATATTAGAAGGCTACATATAATTACTTATTGGTTGCAATTGGCTACTAGGCTATGCATAACCACTTACACAGGATAATTGCAGGGAGAGGTGTCATGCATTTTATAGTGTTATACATTTATCATGCTGTTGTATGTTTTGACATATGTTGAGTGTATTGTCCTATCTAGAACTGGGTTTTGTATAGCTGTCTTATCTATAACATATGTCTTGTGTGTGTTCAGTATGTGGGCAGTCTGGATGTTCCCAGGCCCAATAGTCGTATGGAGATCGTAGCAGCCATGAGGAGGATCAGGGTAAGACACACATCAACACTCTGCTTCTCTGCTGTTGATTGCTGTTGTTATTCTGAGAGCATCCACCCACTGCACAGATCGCATAAAAACCAACTTGTGTGACATGTGAACCTACAGTAATACTGTACATCCTCTCCAACAGCAGGACTGACATGCATTTATCCTCTCTCTCGTTCTCTCGTTCTCTCTCGTTCTCTCTCTCTCATTCTCTCTCTCTCGTTCTCTCGTTCTCTCGTTCTCTCTCTCTCGTTCTCTCTCATTCTCTCTCATACTCACTCACTCACTCACTCACTCACTCACTCACTCACTCACTCACTCACTCGTTCTCTCGTTCTCTCTCATTCTCTCTCTCTCATTCTCTCTCTCTCGTTCTCTCTCTCTCTCGTTCTCTCGTTCTCTCTCTCTCGTTCTCTCTCATTCTCTCTCATACCCACTCACTCACTCACTCACTCACTCACTCACTCACTCACTCACTCACTCACTCACTCACTCACTCACTCACTCTCTCACACACACTTATAGAGATGCTGGAGAGGTGGTTGACATGCGTGATGAAGAAGTCTATCCTTTTCTCTCTGCCTGTGTTTCTGTTTGTAGGCATTTTTCTATACAGCTGTTTGTTCCTTTGAGAATCAAATCCATTTTTATTGGTCACATACACGTGTTTAGCAGATGTTATTGTGGGTGTAGTGAAATGCTTGTGTTTCTAGCTCCGACAGTGCAGTAATATATAATAAGTAATAACTAACAATTTCACAACATATACCCAATACACACAAATCTAAGTACAGGAATGATGAATTAAGAATATATAAATACAGTGGCAAGAAAAAGTATGTGAACCCTTTGGAAATATCTGGATTTCTGCATAAATTGGTCATCAAATTTGATCTGATCTTCATCTAAGTCACAACAATAGACAAACATAGTGTGCTTAAACTAATAACACAGAAATTATTGTATTTTTCTTGTTTATGTCGAATACATCATTTAAACATTCACAGTGTAGGTTGGGAAAAGTATGTGAAGCCCTATGCTAATGACTTCTCCAAAAGCTAATTGGAGTCAGGAGTCAGCTAACCTGGAGTCCAATCAATAAAGCGAGATTGGAGATGTTTGTTAGAGCTGCCTTCCCCTACAAAAAACACTCACGAAATTTGAGTTTGCTATTCACAAGAAGCATTGCCTGATGTGAACCATGCCTCAAACAAAGAGATCTCAGAAGATCTAAGATTAAGAATTGTTGACTTGCATAAAGCTGGAAAGGGTTACAAAAGTATCTCTAAAAGCCTTGTTAAGACAAATTGTCTATAAATGGAGAATGTTCAACACTGTTGCTACTCTCCCTAGGAGTGGCCGTCCTGCAAAGATGACTGCAAGAGCACAGCGCAGAATGCTCAATGAGGTTAAGAAGAATCCTAGAGTGTCAGCTAAAGACTTACAGAAATCTCTGGAACATGCAAACATCTCTGTGGACCAGTCTACGATACGTAAAACACTAAACAAGATTGGTGTTCATGGGAGGACAACATTGAAGAAGCCACTGCTGTCCAAAAAAAAAACATTGCTGCACGTCTGAAGTTTGCACAAATGTACCTAGATGTTCCACAGCGCTACTGGCAGAATATTCTGTGGACAGATGAAACTACAGTTGAGTTGTTTAGAAGGAACACACAACACTATGTGAAGAGAAAAAGGCACAGCACACAAACATCAAAACCTCATCCCAACTGTAAAGTATGTAAAGAATTCCCAAGTTTATCAAGACATTTTGCAGGAGAATGTAAGGCTATCTGTCCTCCAATTGAAGCTCAACAGAAGTTGGGTGATGCAACAGGACAAAACCCAAAACACAGAAGTAAATCAACAACAGAATGGCTTCAACAGAAGAAAATACACCTTCTGGAGTGGCCCAGACAGAGTTCTGACCTCAACCCGATTGAGATGCTGTGGCATGACCTCAAGAGAAGTTCACACCAGACATCCCAAGAATATTGCTGAACTGAAACAGTTTTGTAAAGAGGAATGGTCCAAAATCCCTCCTGACCGTTGTGCAGGTCTGATCTGCAACAACAGAACATGTTTGGTTGAGGTTATTGCTGCCAAAGGAGGGTCAACCAGTTATTACATCCAAGGGTTCACATACTTTTCCCACCCTGCACTGTGAATGTTTATACGGTGTGTTCAATAAAGGCATGAAAACATATACTTGTTTGTGTTATTAGTTTAGTCAGACTGTGTTTGTCTTGTTGTGACTTAGATAAAGATCAGATCAAATGTTATGACCACTTTATGCAGAAATCCAGGTATTTCCAAAGGGTTCACATACTTTTTCTTGCCACTGAATATGGACGAGCAATGTCAGCGTGGCATAGACTCAGATACAGTAGAATAGAATACAGTTTATACATATGAGATGAGTAATGCAAGATATGTCAACATTATTAAAGTGACTAGTGTTCCATTTATTAAAGTGGCCAGTGATGTCAAGTTTATGTATATAGGCAGCAGCCTCTAATATGCTGGTGATGGCTATTTAACAGTCTAATGCCCTTGAGATAGAAGCTGTTTTTCAGTCTCTTGGTCCCAGCTTTGATGCACCTGTACTGACCTCGCCTTCTGGATGATAGCGGGGTGAACAGGCAGTGGCTCGGGTGGTTGTTGTCCTTGATGGTATTTTTGGCCTTCCTGTGACATCGGGGGCTATAGGTGTCCTGGAGGGCAGGTCGTTTACCCCCAGTGATGCGTTGGACAGACCGCACCATCCTCTGGAGAGCCCTGCAGTTGCAGGCAGTGCAGTTGCTATACCAGGCGGTGATACAGCCTGACAGGATGTTCTCCATTGTGTATCTGTAAAAGTTTGTGAGGGTTTTGGTGCCAAGCCAAATTTCATCAGCCTCCTGAGGTTTAAGAGGTGCTGCTGTGCCTTCACCACACTGTCTGTGTGGGTGGACCATTTCAGTTTGTCTGTGATGTGTACGCCGAGGAACTTAAAACTTTCCACCTTCTCCACTGCAGTCCCGTTGATGTGAATAGGGGGGTGCTCCATCTGCTGTTTCCTGAAGTCCACGATCATCTCCTTTGTTTTATTGACATTGAGTGAGAGGTTATTTTCCTGGCACCACACTCCCAGAGCCCTCACCTCCTCCTTGTAGGCTGTCTCGTCATTGTTGGTAATCAAGCCTACAACTGTAGTGTCGTCTGCAAACTTGATGATTGAGTTGGAGGTGTGCTTGGCCACGCAGTCATGGGTGAACAGGTAGTACAGGAGGGGGCTGAGCACGCACCCTTGTGGGGCCCCAGTGTTGAGGATCAGCGGGGTGGAGCTGTTGTTTCCTACCCTCACCACCTGGGGGTGGCCTGTCAGGAAGTCCAGGACCCAGTTCCACGAGATCTGTGCTCCATCCCTGTTATACACTAACTACAGCAGAGTAATACAGTGGCTATTAGTGTTGGGCCACAGCACACAGTGATTACAGCACACAGTGATTACAGTACACAGTGATTACAACACACAGTGATTACAGCACACAGTGATTACAACACACAGTGATTACAACACACAGTGATTACAACACACAGTGATTACAGCACACAGTGATTACAGCACACAGTGATTACAGCACACAGTGATTACAGCACACAGTGATTACAACACACAGTGATTACAACACACAGTGATTACAACACACAGTGATTACAGCACACAGTGATTACAGCACACAGTGATTACAACACACAGTGATTACAACACACAGTGATTACAACACACAGTGATTACATCACACAATGCAAACACTGTGTGTCTGTGGCGTTCACAATGGCCTTTCAAAAGGTAGCTGTTTATGGGACAACTAAGCTCACCCTCTCATATGGGAATACTGTGACAGGCCAGGGATATGTGTATTCTGCCGAAATGCGAAGGGAGAGAGTGTAAGGGGTGAGAGATGTCATGCATATACACTACTGGGGGGTATCGTGAGTGTGAGATAGGAAGGTGTGTGTGGCGTTAACATTGCCGTGGATAGTGGCATGATTATTATTGTGTTCTGCTGAATCATTGCTGCTGTCATCGCTTAGCCTTACCCTTTCATTTGCCCAAGTTTTTTTTCCCAACAGGAAGACTTGTGTAAAGGTCTTAGAACGACACAGGTCAGAGCATGTAAAAAGTAACTGAGAGAGTGACTGAGTAACCGTGAGTCAGCCGGTAGGCTGAGACATGACAAGGCTCTTACTAAAGCCTGACTTAACACCATGCATGGAGCAGACCCAGTGGAAATAACAGACAGATTACTGAGCAGCTCTGACTGAGCAAAATACTGTTTCTTCTGTCTGTCAACATCTGTTGTTGTAGGTTTGAGTGTATTGTGTTTACAGTGAGCTTTCTTCAGCCGCCTTAGGAAGTAGAGTCGTTGTTGCGCCCTCTTGACAAGTGTGGTGGTGATGACAAGTCCTCTGTGATGTGGACGCCGAGCAACTTAAAACTTGTGACTCTCTCTACTACAGTCCCATTGATGTGGATCAGGGCATGTTCCCTCTACTTCCTGAAGTCAACAATCAACTCCTTTGTTTTGCTGACGTTGAGGGAGAGGTTGTTGGGAGAGGTTGTCTTTTCTTGGAGGTAGGGCTGGGACGTCTTGGAATGTGAGGTTATGGTGATTGGCCAGGCCAATAAACACGGTCACTGGCACATATCAGACTCAAAAGAAACACCTACATTTTTTCTGCAACTTCACTATTACCATTACACTTCGTTATTATCAGTAGCATTTTATAATTATTATTCAAGTTATTATTACCTCTAAATATTACTTTAGTATACAAATTAAAAAATGTCAGATTGGATAGAATTGTCACATTTTTGTATTGACACAACTTAAAGCATAGGCCAGGGTTCCCCAACTGGTCGGCCCACTGGCCGAATTTGGCCAGTGGGTGATTTTATTTGGGCCCCCAAGTTTTCTAATAATTGTTGGACATAAAAGACTGTAAGAACACCTGCAAATCAGCTCCAAGTGATTTTTATTTTGGAAACTGTTCCAAATTATTCCCACACATAATAGAGAGCTACTGTACAGAGCCTTCAGAAAGTATTCACACCTTTTGACGGTTTCCACATTTTGTTGTGTTACAGCCTGAATTTAAAATGGATTACATTGAGATTTGTTTTGTCACTGGCCTACACACAATACCCCATAATGTCAAAGTAGAATTATGTTTTTCAAAATGTTTACAAATTTAAAAAAAAAAGAAAAGCTGTTCAATAAGTATTCAACCCCTTTGTTATGACAAGCTTAAATAAGTTGAGGAGTAAAAATGTGTTTAAGTCACATAATAAGTTGCATGGACTCACTCTGTGTGCAATAATAGTGTTTAACATGATTTTTGAATGACTACCTCATCTCTGTACCCCACACATACAATTATCTGTAAGGTCCCTCAGTCGAGCAGTGAATTTACACACAGATTCAACCACAAAGACCAGCGTGGTTTTCCAATGCCTCGAAAAAAGGGTAGACGGGTAAAAATATAAAAAAGACATTGACTATCCCATTGAGCATGGTGAAGTTATTAATTACACTTTAGATGGTGTATCAGTACACCGAGTCATTACAAAGATACAGGCGTACTTCCTAACTCAGTTGCCGGAGAGGAAGGGAACCGCTCAGGGATCACACCATTAGTCCAATGGTGACTTTAAAACAGTTTGAGTTTAATGGTTGTGATAGGAGAAAACTGAGGATGGATCAACAATATTGTAGTTACAATTTCAGAATGAAAAGAAGGAAGCATGTACAGAATAAAAATATTCCAAAACATACATCCTGTTTGTAACTAGGGACTAAAGCTTTAATACAAAAAAAATGTAATGTCACATGCACAAAAACAGTGAAATGACTTTCTTGCCAACTCAAAGCCCAACAACGCAATAATCAATAACAATGTATTACTAGAAAAAAAGAGATATGAAATGCAAATTAAATAAGCAAGCATACTATATACAGCAAATATTAATAAAGTAAGTTCCAATACCATATTTACATGTACAGGGATACTGGAGTGGTGGAGGTAGACATGTATAGGGGTAAGGTGACTAAGCAACAGGATATAAGATAAACAGAGTAGCAGCATCTTGCATGCATTGCCTTATCTCCGCTCACTGGTCACCATAGCAGCACCCACCTGTAGCACGCGCTCCAGCAGGTATATCTCTCTGGTCACCCCTAAAGCCAACTCCTCCTTTGGTCGTCTCTCCTTCCAGTTCTCAGCTGCCAATGATTGGAACGAACTACAAAAATCTCTACAACTGGAAACACTTATCTCCCTCACTAGCTTTAAGCACCAGCTGTCAGAGCAGCTCACAGATCTCTGCACCTGTACATAGCCCATCTTTAATTGAGCCCAAACTACTACCTTTTCCCCTACTGTATTTATTTATTTTATTTATTTTGCTCCTTTGCACCATATTATTTATATTTTAACTTTTAACTTTCTTCAAACTACAAATCTACCATTCCAGTGTTTTTTCTTGCCATACTTTATTTACTTTGCCACCATGGCATTTTTTTGCCTTTACCTCCATTATCTCACATCATTTGCTCACATTGTATATAGTCTTATTTTTTTCTACTGCATCATTGATTGTATGTTGTTTTACTCCATGTGTAACTCTGTGTTTTTGTATGTTGTCGAACTGCTTTGCTTTATCTTGGCCAGGTCGCAATTGTAAATGAGAACTTGTTCTCAACTTGCCTACCTGGTTAAATTAAGGTTAAATAAACATAAAAAAATAAAATACGGCCCTATGTAAAAAGGAAAGGTCACAATTCTGTTTGTACACTTGTTAACATGGATATGCTTCTTAATAAAACCTATTTGAAACAAGCCATTACACTTCCTTATTATTAATGTTATTACTTATAAATATGAATCTACAAATTAAGAAATGCCAGGCAGGAGAGGATCTATCGCATTTTCGTATGCATGACGGAGCCAAAATAAAGGTAGGCCTACCTTGTCCTTGTCTGTTGGCTTTCCTGAAAAAAAGAACATAAATATGGATCCTATTTTGACGCACAAATCCATTCACATGAAGTCTGTTTTTTTCCAGATTTTCCCGAAATATTCGCATAATGTCACAAATCCTGCTGCTGGGGCTGTTCTTCAAATAGAGGACGCCGTAATGAGATAATGTAGCCTAAGCTTCTGAAAACAAGCCTTTTACAAGATTACATCATGACAGGAGCGTTTTGATTGTTATTAAAGAGATGGAGTCCAGACAGGCTACTTTAGGAAACATTCTGAATGGACAGATAGGCCTGTAGAGAGAATCAGCCAACTCACACCCCCGTAAAAGGACCCGTCATCAAAGCCACCAACGTATGTCAGACACATGCAAATATTTATCATTTCCTTAAAACCCAACAGAAAACCTAGGCCTACCGTAGGCTTTCCGAAAGTCAGCTAGAAGATAATGAATTGACAAGGAAAGTATGAAGGGGAGAGAGACAGCTATGCAATAGTATGAAATGAATAATAATAAAAATAGAAACAAATACACGCAGCATGTCCATAGCCTATTTATCGCCGTTGATGAATCTAGAAATTAAGAACCGATTTCATATCAAACCATAACAGGCCAGGTTGGAGAGGATTGGTGCATTGTCCATTTGACACAACACTGGCTCGTTATAGGCCTCAGAGACAGAACAGCCTTGTCCTGCTGTTGACTCATTTATGAATAGTCAGACACATCCAACCTTTTTTAAAAGAAGACTGATTTATTGATTTACTAGCAAGCAATAAAAACGTGCATTGTATAAAAGAAAGTCCCAAACATCAATTGTCATAGCCTATAATCTAGCGCTTCTACACCCCTGCACATCTAGAGGTTTAACTGCTGGAGCATCAGATGACTGCTGGAAAGAGGAGGAGATGTGCAATGTTTAATAGACTGTTAGCAAAACAATTGCTTATAACCATTAGTGAATACTCCCACTATTAGGTAACGTTTATCTACATGAAAATAAAGTTAATAATAAAACATGTTTTTCCAAAGGCCTATTTAAACAGTTTTGATCATTATTTTATTTTCATGACGGTCTTCATCCATAACCATAACACAGTTAAATGAAATGACAATCACAGCCCTAGTTGGAGGTTAGTGTATTGCAGGGGTTCTTAAACGTTTTCAGCCTGGGATCCAAATGAGAAATTCTGTGTTTTCCTGGGACCCAAGCTTATGAAAACATGCAAATATACGTAAATATCGGTACATTTCATTGCCCTTATGCCTAAAACAAATGCAATTTAGACAAAAACAAATAACAATGATATGAAATACCCATATAAGTAGCTATTCATGTTTATTTTTCCCCCATTAAAAACACTCTTACATATCTGTCTAGGTTGGACCTGTTGCTGTTAAAATACAATAAATCATTTTCATTCTGAACTGGAATAAACTGATTCATCACATCACACAAATGTGTAACAGAACACACACACACAGGCTTTTTGACAGTGCAACTGTCACGCCCTGACCAGGTGAACTCTTCTATTTTGGTCAGGGTGTGGCATTTCTATAGTTTATTTTCTATGTTTTGGTATAGCCTTGCTTTGGGGCGTATTTCTATGTTGGGTTATGTCGATTCCCAATCAGAGACAGCTGTCGCTAGTTGCCTCTGATTGGGGAATCATATTTAAGTTCCTTTTCCCCCCACGATGTTTGTGGGTTGTTGTCTCTTTTGTTGGAGCAGTAACGATACGTTTATTCTCTGTTTTGACCGTGTTATTTCAGTCTGAAATAAATAACATGTGTTCGCTCCCAGCTGCGCCTTGGTCCACTTCTTCCTTCCTGCACGACGATCGTTACAGAACAACCCACCAAACCAGGACCAAGCAGCAGAGGAACGAAGAGGAAGGATGGACATGGGCCGAGTTAAGGAGGAGCATTTCCAGGGCGATGGAAGAGTTTAGGGAGACCGAGAGGCATCCCCAAGAATTTTTTAGGGGGGGCACAAGGGCTGTTTGACGGGGCAGGAGCTGCCCGCCAGTCAACAGTCGTCGGAGCTGCCCGCCAGTCAACAGTCGTCGGAGCTGCCCGCCAGTCAACAGTCGTCGGAGCTGCCCGCCAGTCAACAGTCGTCGGAGCTGCCCGCCAGTCAACAGTCGTCGGAGCTGCCCGTCAGTCAACAGTCGCCGGAGTGGTCAGACTGCGCTGAACTGCCGGAGTGGCCAGACTGCGCTGAACTGCCGGAGTGGCCAGACTGCGCTGAACTGCCGGAGGGGCCAGACTGCGCTGAACTGCCGGAGTGGCCAGACTGCGCTGAACTGCCGGAGTGGCCAGACTGCGCTGAACTGCCGGAGTGGCCAGACTGCCCTGAACTGCCGGAGTGGCCAGACTGCCCTGAACTGCCGGAGTGGCCAGACTGCCCAGACTGTCCCGAGCTGCCAGGCGTCCCCAGTCCAGTCCGGCCCGTCCCTGCTCCCCGCACCAGGTTAGTGGTGCGTGTCCACAGTCCTGTCCGGCCCGTCCCTGTTCCCCGCACCAGGTTAGTGGTGCGTGTCCCCAGTCCTGTCCGGCCCATTCCTGCTCCCCGCACCAGGTTAGTGGTGCGTGTCCCCAGTCCAGTCCGGCCCGTCCCTGCTCCCCGCACCAAGCCAGTGGTGCGTGTCCCCAGTCCAGTCCGGCCCGTCCCTGCTCCCCGCACCAGGTTAGTGGTGCGTGTCCCCAGTCCTGTCCGGCCCATTCCTGCTCCCCGCACCAGGTTAGTGGTGCGTGTCCCCAGTCCTGTCCGGCCCATCCCAGCTCCCCGCACCAAGCCGGTGGTGCGTGTCCCCAGTCCAGTCCGGCCCGTCCCTGCTCCCCGCACCAGGTTGGTGGTGCTTGTCCCCAGGCCAGTCCGGCCCGTCCCTGCTCCCCGCACCAGGTTGGTGGTGCGTGTCCCCGGTCCTGTCCGGCCCGTCCCTGTCCCCCGCACCAGGCCCACGGCGCGTGTCCACAGTCCGGCATGGCCTGTGTCCGGTCCACCGGTGATCAGTCCTGTTCCGGTCGGCGGCTCCGCTCCGGAGCCTGAGCATGCCGCTCCACCGTGGTCCAGTCCGGGCCAGAGGGGTAGGGCTAGGGTGGAGGCAGGGGGAGAAACACGCCCGGGGCCAGAGCCTCCACCGAGGGTGAGGCGCCCACCCGGGTCCCCCCCCTAATAGACTTTAGGTTGGTGCGCCGGGAGTACGCACCGTTGGAGGGGGGGTACTGTCACGCCCTGACCAGGTGAACTCTTCTATTTTGGTCAGGGTGTGGCATTTCTATAGTTTATTTTCTATGTTTTGGTATAGCCTTGCTTTGGGGCGTATTTCTATGTTGGGTTATGTCGATTCCCAATCAGAGACAGCTGTCGCTAGTTGCCTCTGATTGGGGAATCATATTTAAGTTCCTTTTCCCCCCACGATGTTTGTGGGTTGTTGTCTCTTTTGTTGGAGCAGTAACGATACGTTTATTCTCTGTTTTGACCGTGTTATTTCAGTCTGAAATAAATAACATGTGTTCGCTCCCAGCTGCGCCTTGGTCCACTTCTTCCTTCCTGCACGACGATCGTTACAGCAACCCTATGTAACAGTACAGATAAAATGATCAGGCCTACTGTACATCTTACTGTAGACATTATTGTTGAGGTGTGCAGCTGGTTGGAGTTTTCAGCAAGCAGGTTTATTCTGGGCTCAGTTTTTGACAGCGCAACACTGAGGTCATGCTCAGCATGAGCAGTCCGTTTCTGTACTTCTGATTTTTTAAGTAAGCCAGAGTTGAGAACCCTGACTCGCATAGGTATGTGGTGCCAAGCTGGACCAGAACATCTACTGCTTTCTCAGTCAGGCAGGAGACCACTTCCTGCTGTAGATGAGCAACCCAGAACTGTGTGAGTGTTTGCCTCAAAAAGCGTCTTGCTTCAATCAGTTTATTCCACTTCAGAATAAAAATGATTACTTGTATTTTAACAGCAACAGTTCCAACCTGGACTTGTTTTCAACAATCATTTCTAGAGTAAGATGTAGAGTGGGCCTGATCATGTTTCACCTTCACCTGGACTGTTACTTAGGGTTCCACTAGCTAGCTAATGTTAGCTAGCTAGCTATTAGCTGTGTACAAGGGGATTGTTTGAAAGAGAAACACATCTACTACTATGAGAGATAGTACTCCCATATTTCTGCTCATCACCTGTTATAAAATGACAACAATGCCTTGCTAGCTGACTTACTCTTCCACTGTGGAAGCAGTGTTTCCTGAAGCATTGTGCCCTGTTCTGAAAGAACTCCCAGGATTTACCGTCATGCTGTGGATGTTTGGTCAGGACGTGTCGTTTTAATGTGTTCGTTTTGAGAGACTCATTACTAATCACTTCGTGGGCGTTCCTCGTTATTTCTCAAAGTTTGTATGAAACCAGGAGAGAGAAACTCATTGCTGTATTTGCGTTTCATGACGATGCGCTCAGTCAGAACTTGTGGCTAGCTTGAGTCCTTCGATGACAGCGGTGAGGGATGGCGAGTGGGGATGACAGGACAGTGGCTGACAGCGCATCACCTGCTGCTGAATGACAGCCTGCAGCGTGTGGGTCACGGAGTGATCTTCATGAAAACTGCAGAAAAACATCCGGTTAACCACGAAGCACACGCACATCTCCCTCCCACTAGCGCAGCTGCCAAACGGAGGAGAGCCACGGCTGCTGAACGGAGAGCGCAGTTGCACTTGGCCAAATCAATTCCAGTAATTAATGAAATATTTATACATTTACTCTGACCCTCTTTAAGTTTAGTCTTGAGCTCTCTGTTGTGTCTGTCTTGATTTGTCCAGAAATCTCTGTGTCCCTTCTCTCTCTCTGTTCTCTCTGATCGCTCTCTCACACACACACACACATTTTCTCTCTGTCTGAAGTTTTATTTTATTTACAGCAAAACTTTGTTTAGTCTCCAACTAGAATAGTAGGTTAGTGGGTGGCGCTGGCTCTGTTTAAGGGGTGGGTGTGGACAGAGTAGTGAATGTTATGAGATTTGGTGTCTGTAATATTAGGTTAGTGGGTGGTGGTGTGTTGACATTGTGGTGTGTGTGTAAGAGAGAATGTGTGTGTGTGTGTGTGTGTCATTAGAGGCACCCCGCTGGCTGCCTCTGTCGAGTGGGTAAATGAGCTCTCTGGAGGACTGGAGGGGAAACAGCAGAGATATTTTTGGGCTGCTAAATCAGCACACAAAATATGGGTCTCTGGAATGGGAAAGCTCCGTGTGTGTGTGAGGGAGAGAGGTGCTCTCTACTATTCTAGCTAGTGCCCAGTCTGCTTTATGGTATAGTCTGCTTATCAATCTGCTTCGGGGAGAGGTCAAGTATAAAAGGCCACAATAAATTGTCAATTGGCTATGCACTCATGTTCTTATGTTGATGAAACGGGAAATAAACCCTGATCCAGCTAAAAATGTCTGTCTACTCTTTCTTTTTTTCTCTCCAGTGTAATCCCCCATAGAAATACCCATCTTTTAGCCCTCATCTCTATCCCTCTCTCCTCACTTGTCAATTCTCTCCTTCCTCTCTTCTTTCCTCCCTGGCGCTTTAAGCATCACCTCCACCCTCACCTCGACCTTGATCGCACGGAGCCACCGGAGTGAGTTAAACTAAACTAATGTTAAACCATCTGCAAAAACACTCACTCCCTCGAGCTCCCTGAAGTGAACTTAAACCAGTGTTCAAACGAGTGCAAACACAAACTATCCCAAAGCCCCCTGACTGGAGGTCGGTTCACTGCTAAAGTACAGAAACTAGGCAGGAAAGGGAGAAATGCAGGCAGGCAGAGCAGGGAGACAGGCAGACAGGGCAGGGAGACATGCAGGCAGGGAGACAGGCAGGTAGGGAGACAGACAGGCAGAGCAGGGAGACAGGCAGGAAGACGACCAGACAGAGCAGGGAGACGGGCAGGCAGGCAGGCAGGGCAGGGAGACAGGCAGGGAGACGACCAGACAGAGCAGGGAGACGGGCAGGCAGGGCAGGGAGCAGTAGTGGTGCGTGGGTAAAATCACTGAGCAAGCCAAGCCAGTAAAAAAGCCATATTACAACCTATGTTGTGATAATTGCGTTGTTTGCTCTATAACACTGCCTCTGGTCACGACAGATTGGATGCTAAGCTGGCTAAAGAAGTGGTTGATTTCATTATCACACCTCTTGCCCACATTGTCAATCTATGATTTGCTAAGGGCATTGTGCCCTATTAACTGCAAAGGACCAACATTGTTCCAATTTATAAAGCTGATTATACAGCAAAGTTGACAAATTACACACCAATTTCAATTTTGCTGGTTATCTCAAACATTTTAGAGAAGCTTGCATGTAACAGATTAATCAATTATCTTAACAAGGAAAGTTTGTTATACAAACATCAGTATTGCTTCAGAAAATCTCACTCTACCTACATGGCTGTTACTTACTTAATTGATGAAATACATAAGGCAAATATCATACATTGGGTCTTTTTTTGAATCAAAAGCATTTGATACTGTTGATCATAATATTTTATTGCAAAAAGGTGAAATTATGGGAGTGACTGAACAATCTCTGCTTTGGTTCTCCAGCTATCTAAAGGATAAAAAGCAATATGTGACTTTCAAAGGAATAGATTCCCCCCTCTGGAAATTAAGTATGGTGTGCTGCAGGGATCAATACTTGAACCACTATTATTTTTGATTTATATAAATGATTTGATCAATGCATCCAAAGTGCTCTCCCAGATATTATTTGCTGATGATACAGGTGTATTTTACTCTCACAAAAATGTAAATTGCTTTATTAATGTTGTTAATGATGAACTATGTAATATCTCAAAGTGGTTTAAAATTAACAAATTGTCACTGAATCCAAATAAAATAAAATACAATACAGATTATATAGGGGTCCATATTGATAATATACCTGTTGATCATGCATGTACATCCCGATTTCCTGGTGTTCTGATTGATGATGAATTGTCATGGAAACCACACATAAAGACAACCTCTAAGATCGCCAAAAATACTGGGATACTTGGCAAAATGTGATGTGTCCTAAACAGAAGTTCTGCTCTCCATCTCTATTACACAATGATCTTCCCATTCATCAGTTACTGTAACATTATATGGGCCAGCACACACCCTACCAAACTACTATCAACCTATCACCAGCAGAAAAGCTCTGTAAGAATGTCATCTGCTGGTTTTAGAGACCATTCAGCACTACTTTTCAAAAAATGAAGACTCCTGAATATTTATCAAATTAATTGTTTTCAAGTAGCTCAATTTGTTTATGGCACTTTAAATCACTTAATGCCCTCTTTCTTCAAAAAACGATTTTACAGCCATAACTACTCAACAAGAAACAGCTACGCCACTCATATTCAAGAACAACTAATTCTCAATTCCCAAATTACCTATAGAGGCCATATGATCTGGAACTCATTCATGCCTGATTTTTACCAAGCTATTCCTGTCGTTGTTTACATTTTTTTAAGAGGCACTTACTGTCCATCACAGTTCTACACCCCTAGTAGCATGACTTTCTGTTTAGATTCTCTATACCTTTATCTCTTTTGTGTCTAATTTTTTATTTTATCGTTTTTGTCCACACTGCTGAATACTGTTGTTTTTCTACTGTTACAAACTGTCTTTCTTTTTGTACTGATTTCTGTCTGTGTGCGCAAGTAAAACAAAAAATGTTGACTCACCCTACTTGTAGACTAGTTGATCAATGCCATCCTCCTCTCTTTCATGTTGGCAAAAAGGTCTATGGCTCTGTCATACAGTACACTTAGTTTTTGTTGTTATAGGCTACCTAGATAAAATGCTTGCTAGTCTGACTTCTTTGCATAGGCAACAATGAACCAGCTAAGTTAGCTTACGACCTAGTTAATTTGAGCCTACTAGGCTACATCTAGGCTACATATTCAAATCAAATGTATTTATATAGCCCTTCTTACATCAGCTGATATCTCAAAGTGCTGTACAGAAACCCAGCCTAAAACCCCAAACAGCAAGCAATGCAGGTGTAGAAGCACGGTGGCTAGGAAAAACTCCCTAGAAGGCCAAAACCTAGGAAGAAACCTAGAGAGGAACCAGGCTATGAGGGGTGGCCAGTCCTCTTCTGGCTGTACCAGGTGGAGATTATAACAGAACATGGCCAAGATGTTCAAATGTTCATAAATGACCAGCATGGTCAAATAATAATAATCACAGTAGTTGTCGAGGGTGCAACAGGTCAGCACCTCAGGAGTAAATGTCAGTTGGCTTTTCATAGCCGATCATTGAGAGTATCTCTACCGCTCCTGCTGTCTCTAGAGAGTTGAAAACAGCAGGTCTGGGACAGGTAGCACGTCCGGTGAACAGGTCAGAGTTCCATAGCCGCAGGCAGAACAGTTGAAACTGGAGCAGCAGCACGGCCAGGTGGCTTGGGGACAGCAAGGAGTCATCATGCCAGGTAGTCCTGAGGCATGGTCTTAGGGTTCAGGTCCCCCGAGAGAGAGAGAGAAAGAAAGAGAGAATTAGAGAGAGCATACTTAAATTCACACAGGACACCGGAGAAATACTCCAGATATAACAGACTGACCCTAGCCCCCTGACACATAAACTACTGCAGCATACATAATGGAGGCTGAGACAGGAGGGGTCAGGAGACACTGTGGCCCCATCCAATGATACCCCCGGACAGGGCCAAACAGGCAGGATATAACCCAACCCACTTTGCCAAAGCACAGCCCCCACACCACTAGAGGGATATCTTCAACCACCAACTTACCATCCTGAGACAAGGCCGAGTATAGCCCACA
Organism: Salmo trutta; assembly: GCF_901001165.1. Classification (NCBI taxonomy): domain Eukaryota; kingdom Metazoa; phylum Chordata; class Actinopteri; order Salmoniformes; family Salmonidae; genus Salmo; species Salmo trutta. Next base: position 35,333,808 of record NC_042979.1, read on the forward strand.
AAGATCTCTGCCACGGCACAACCCAAGGGGGGGCACCAACCCAGACAGGAAGACCACGTCAGTGACTCAACACACTCAAGTGATGCACCCCTCCTAGGGACGGCATGGAAGAGCACCAGTAAGCCAGTGACTCGACCCCTGTAATAGGGTTAGAGGCAGAGAATCCCAGTGGAGAGAGGGGAACCGGCCAGGCAGAGACAGCAAGGTAGTTCGTTGCTCCAGTGCCTTTCACCTTCACACTCCTGGGCCAGACTACACTCAATCATAGGACCTACTGAAGAGATGAGTCTTCAATAAAGACTTCAAGGTTGAGACCGAGTCTGCGTCTCTCACAGGGGTAGGCAGACCATTCCATAAAAATGGAGCTCTATAGGAGAAAGCCCTGCCTCCAGCTGTTTGCTTAGAAATTCTAGGGACAATTAGGAGGCCTGTGTCTTGTGACCGTAGCATACGTGTAGGTATGTACGGCAGGACCAAATTGGAAAGATAGGTAGGAGCAAGCCCATGTAATGCTTTGTAGGTTAGCAGTAAAACCTTGAAATCAGCCCTTGCCTTAACCTGTTGGGGATAGGGGGCAGTATTTGCACGGCCGGATAAAAAACGTACCCGATTTAATCTGGTTACTACTCCTGCCCAGTAACTAGAATATGCATATAATTATTGGCTTTGGATAGAAAACACCCTAAAGTTTCTAAAACTGTTTGAATGGTGTCTGTGAGTATAACAGAACTCATATGGCAGGCAGAAACCTGAGAAGATTCCTTACAGGAAGTGGCCTGTCTGACCATTCCTTGAGCTTCTTGACTCTGTTTATTGAAGACTGAGGATCTTTGCTGTAACGTGACACTTCCTACGGCTCCCATAGGCTCTCAGAAGGCGGGAAAAAGCTGAATGATGTAATTCCAGCCCCAGGCTGAAACACATTAGCGCTTTTGGCAAGTGCTCTATCAGAGGACAATGGGCTGAGGCGCGTGCACGTGTCGACCCTATGTTTTTATTTTCTATCGTCATTGAACCTAAACACAGATTCCCGGTCGGAATATTATCGCCTTTTTACGAGGAAAATGGCATAAAAATTGATTTTAAACAGCGGTTGACATGCTTCGAAGTACGGTAATGGAATATTTAGAATTTTTTTGTCACGAAATGCGTCGTGCTCGTCACCCTTATTTACCCTTTCGGATAGTGTCTTGAACGCACGAACAAAATGCCGCTATTTGGATATAACAATGGATTATTTGGGACCAAACCAACATTTGTTATTGAAGTAGAAGTCCTGGGAGTGCATTCTGACGAAGAACAGCAAAGGTAATAACATTTTTCTTATAGTAAATCTGACTTTGGTGAGTGCTAAACTTGCTGGGTGTCTAAATAGCTAGCCCTGTGATGCCGGGCTATCTACTTAGAATATTGCAAAATGTGCTTTCACCGAAAAGCTATTTTAAAATTGGACATAGCGAGTGCATATAGGAGTTCTGTATCTATAATTCTTAAAATAATTGTTATGTTTTTTGTGAACGTTTATCGTGAGTAATTTGGTAAATTCACCGGAAGTGTTCGGTGGGAATGCTAGTCACATGCTAGTCACCTGCTAATGTAAAAAGCTGTTTTTTGATATAAATATGAACTTGATTGAACAGACATGCATGTATTGTATAACATAATGTCCTAGGGTTGTCATCTGATGAAGATCATCAAAGGTTAGTGCTGCATTTAGCTGTGGTTTGGGTTTATGTGACATTATATGCTAGCTTGAAAAATGGGTGTCTGATTATTTCTGGCTGGGTACTCTGCTGACATAATCTAATGTTTTGCTTTCGTTGTAAAGCCTTTTTGAAATCGGACAGTGTGGTTAGATTAACGAGAGTCTTGTCTTTAAAATGGTCTAAAATAGTCATATGTTTGAGAAATTGAAGTAATAGCATTTCTAAGGTATTTGAATAAGGCGCCACAAGATTCAACTGGCTGTTGAGTAGGTGGGACGCAAGCAAACCTAGCCCAGAGAGGTTAACAGGAAGCCAGTGTAGGGAGGCTAGCACTGGAGTAATATGATCACATTTTTGGGTTCTAGTCAGGATTCTAGCAGCCGTATTTAGCACTAACTGAAGTTTATTTAGTGCTTTATCCGGGTAGCTGGAAAGTAGAGCATTGCAGTAGTCTAACCTAGAAGAAACAAAAGCATGGATTAATTTTTCTGCATCAATTTTGGACAGAAAATTTCTGGTCTTTGCAATGTTACGCAGATGGAAAAAAGCTGTCCTTGAAACAATCTTGATATGTTCGTCAAAAGAGAGATCAGGGTCCAGAGTAACGCCGAGGTCCTTCACAGTTTTATTTGAGACGACTGTACAACCATCAAGATTAATTGTCAGATTCAACAGAAGATCTCTTTGTTTCTTGGGACTTAGAACAAGCATCTCTGTTTTGTCTGAGTTTAAAAGTAGAACGTTTACAGCCATCCACTTCCTTATGTCTGAAACACAGGCTTCCAGCGAGGGCAATTTTGGGGCTTCACCATGTTTCATTGAAATGTACAGCTATGTGTCATCCGCATACCAGTTAAAGTTAACATTATGTTTTCGAATGACATCCCCAAGAGGTCAAATATATAGTGAAAACAATAGTGGTCCTAAAACGGAACCTTGAGGAACACCGAAATTTACAGTTGATTTGTCAGAGGACGAACCATTCACAGAGACAAACTGATATCTTTCCGACATATAAGACCTAAACCAGGCCAGAACTTGTCCGGGTAGACCAATTTGAGTTTCCAATCTCTCCAAAAGAATGTGTTGATCAATGGTATCAAAAGCAGCACTAAGGTCTAGGAGCACAAGGACAGATGCAGAGCCTCGGTCTGACGCCATTAAAAGGTAATTTACCACCTTCACAAGTGCAGTCTCAGTGCTATGATGGGGTCTAAAACCAGACTGAAGCATTTCGGAAACATTGTTTGTCTTTAGGAAGGCAGTGAGTTGCTGCGCAACAGCTTTTTCAAAATTTTTTGAGAGGAATGGGAGATTCGATATAGGCTGATAGTTTTTTTATATATATTTCTGGGTCAAGGTTTGGCTTTTTCAAGAGAGGCTTTATTACTGCCACTTTTAGTGAGTTTGGTACACATCTGGTGGATAGAGAGCCATTTATTATGTTCAACATAGGAGGGCCAAGCACAGGAAGCAGCTCTTTCAGTAGTTTAGTTGGAATAGGGTCCAGTATGCAGCTTGAAGGTTTGGAGGCCATGATTATTTTCATCATTGTGTCAAGAGATATAGTACTAAAACACTTGAGTGTCTCCCTTGATCCTAGGTCCTGACAGAGTTGTGCTGACTCAGGATAACTGAGCTTTGGAGGAATACGCAGATTTAAAGAGGAGTCCATAATTTGCTTTCTAATGATCATGATCTTTTCCTCAAAGAAGTTCATGAATTTATTACTGCTGAAGTGAAAGCCATCCTCTCTTGGGGAATGCTGCTTTTTAGTTAGCTTTGCGACAGTATCAAAAATACATTTCGGATTGTTCTTATTTTCCTCAATTAGGTTGGAAAAATAGGATGATCGAGCAGCAGCGAGGGCTCTTCGATACTGCACAGTACTGTCTTTCCAAGCTAGTCGGAAGACTTCCAGTTTGGTGTGGCGCCATTTCCGTTCCAATTTTCTGGAAGCTTGCTTCAGAGCTCACGTATTTTCTGTATACCAGGGAGCTAGTTTCTTATGACAAATGTTTTTAGTTTTTAGGGGTACAACTATGGTATTGCGCAAGGTTAAATTGAGTTCCTCGGGTAGGTGGTTAACTGATTTTTGTCCTCTGACGTCCTTGGGTAGGCAGAGGGAGTCTGGAAGGGCATCAAGGAATCTTTGGGTTGTCTGAGAATGGCATGACTTTATGGCATGACTTTTCATGCTCCTTGGTTGGGGTCTGAGCAGATTATTTGTTGCGATTGCAAACGTAATAAAATGGAGGTCCGATAGTCCAGGATTATGAGGAAAAATATTTAGATCCACAACATTTATTCCATGGGACAAAACTAGGTCCAGAGTATGACTGTGGCAGTGAGTAGGTCCGGAGACACTGAGTCGATGATGGCTCCGAAAGCCTTTTGGAGTGGGTCTGTGGACTTTTCCATGTGAATATTAAAGTCACCAAAAATTAGAATATTATCTGCTATGACTACAAGGTCCGATAGGAACTCAGTGAGGAACGCTGTATATGGCCCATGAGGCCTGTAAACAGTAGCTATAAAAAGTGATTGAGTAGGCTGCACAGATTTCATGACTAGAAGCTCAAAATACGATAACGTTGTTTTTCTTTTGGTAAATTGAAATTTGCTATCGTAAATGTTAGCAACACCTCCGCCTTTGCTGGATCTGCAAAGGCGGAGCTAGAGGAGTTAGAGCCCTGTCTATGTTCGTAGATAAGATGAGAGCACCCCTCCAGCTAGGATGGAGTCCGTCACTCCTCAACAGGCCAGGCTTGGTCCTGTTTGTGGGTGAGTCCCAGAAAGAGGGCCAATTATCTACAAATTCTATCTTTTGGGAGGGGCAGAAAACAGTTTTCAACCAGCGATTGAGTGGTGAGACTCTGCTGTAGAGCTCATCACTCCCCCTAACTGGGAGGGGGGCCAGAGACAATTATTCGATGCCGACACATCTTTCTAGCTATGTTGCGCTTTGTGACCTCTGACTGTTTCATCCTAACATCGTTGGTGCCGACGTGGATAACAATATCCCTATACTCTCTACAATCGCCAGTTTTAGCTTTAGCCAGCACCATCTTCATATTAACCTTAACGTCGGTAGCCCTGCCCCCTGGTAAACAGTGTATGAATGCTGGATGATTTGTTTTAAGTCTAATACTACGGGTAATGGAGTCAATGTCGCCAATGACTAGCGTTTTCAATTTGTCAGAGCTAATGGTGGGAGCCTTCGGCGTCTCAGACCCAGTAACGGGAGGAGGAGAGGCCAGAGAAGGCTCGGCCTCTGATTCCGACCCGCTGCTGAATGAGCGACACCGGTTGAGCATTCCTACAGCATTTCCCTCCAGAAGCCATGAGAAAGTTGTCCGGCTGCGGGGACCGTGCGAGGGGGTTTATACTAACGTTACTATCTGTACTTACTGGTGGCACAGACGCTGTTTCATCCTTTCCTACACTGAAATGACCCTTGCCTAACGATTGCGTCTGAAGCTGGGCTTGCAGCACAGCTATCCTCGCCGCAAGGCGATTGTTCTCCTGTATATTATGAGTACAGCGACTGCAATTAGAAGGCATCATGTTAATGTTACTACTTAGCTTCGGCTGTTGGAGGTCCTGACAAACCATGTCCAGATAAAGCGTCCGGAGTGAAAAAGTTTAATGAAAAAAAAGTTGAGTGAAAGAAAAACTAAAAATATAAACGGTAATTAAAAAGTAAAAACCGTGAAGTTGTCAGGTATTGAACGTCAATCGTCTCAGGCCAACATTCATTTATGGTTATATCAGAATCCCCGTCGTACTCATTGACCTGTACAGAGAATTAAGTCAAAGCCACAAGTCCAAATCCCCATCTCCATCCATGGCTTAGGAAAGGTCCAATTTAGCAAGCTAGCTACTGCAGTACATCAACACAAGCAGACCAGAAACAGTCATGTTTTTCTTAAAATTATGTTTTTTGAAAAAGTGATTTCATTGGTCTGAAGCCAAATCCAAACTGGCCTCCCTTGAGGGGTGTTTTGCTGCACCAGGAAAACCCACAGTTGAGCTCTGCTAAGCTCAACACCGATTGGCAATTTTTTTTATGAAGGGAGGCTAAATGCTTGCTGGCATCAATCAATCAAATACAGTGGTGGCCACATGTTATACTCTTTTGGTCCAGACAGCATCAGATACATGAGCTACACATCCTGAAACAGAGGGGCGCTGTTTCCCTCGCTCTGATGATTTCTCCAGGGAGATTCAGCCACTTTCGAATTGACAGAAAATTATGAAAACAGAAAGAGATGAAAGAGAAATTGTTTTATAATTAAAATGTATTTATTAGTCAAATATTTGGGAAAACCTGGCTTCCCTTGCAAGCCATTGGCAGGGAGACAGGTGGGCAAGAAGACAGGCAGACGGACAGAGAGGCAGACAGACAGGCAGGGAGAGAGGAAGGAAGAAAGGTAGACAGAACAAAGCCTTCAGACTGGCAGCCGGGATATGCTTTTGATTACAGCAAGAGAAAATTCCACTCAGAATTAGAGGGGCACTAATTGTTCTTTGTGATCGTTAATTTCTCAACGGAATACTCCTCTTCCCTATTTATTCCCTTCAATACACTGTGTCATCATTGTGTGTGTGTGTGTGTGTGTGTGTGTGTGTGTGTGTGTGTGTGTGTGTGTGTGTGTGTGTGTGTGTGTGTGTGTGTGTGTGTGTATGTGTGTGTGCGGGCGGGCGCATGTGTCTGCATTAAGTTACCTTGACAATAAAAGACGGTTCCTAGCTAGCTTCTCTTCAATAATGAATTAGATTATATACTACGGCTTTGCTTTGCCCGATGGGAATAGTAGTCTATACAGGGAACAGCCATGTTGTGGTGCTAATGGATACACAGTGTGATCTGGGTCTCAGAAGACGGTGAGGATCTTAACGAGAAGAGCTGCAAGAGCTAGAGCATGTCTGACCATTGATCTACGTTGTGTGGTTCTGCGAGTCTGACCAATGATCTAATTATTGATCTACGTTGTGTGGTTCTGCGAGTCTGACCAATGATCTACGTTGTGTGGTTCTGCGAGTCTGACCAATGATCTAATTATTGATCTACGTTGTGTGGTTCTGCGAGTCTGACCAATGATCTAATTACTGATCTAAGTTGTGTGGTTCTGCGAGTCTGACCAATGATCTAATTATTGATCTACGTTGTGTGGTTCTGCGAGTCTGACCAATCATCTAATTATTGATCTACGTTGTGTGGTTCTGCGAGTCTGACCAATGATCTAATTATTGATCTACGTTGTGTGGTTCTGCGAGTCTGACCAATGATCTAATTATTGATCTACGTTGTGTGGTTCTGCGAGTCTGACCAATGATCTAATTATTGATCTACGTTGTGTGGTTCTGATGCATTTCATCCAGTCCCCAATGAGCCACACAATAACCATGTCACAACGATAGACTACTGTACAACTAAGTATAGCTACCTGTTTAGTACAGCTACATATTACCTCAATTACCTCAACTAACCTGTACCCCCGCACATTGACTTGGTACCGGTACCCCCTGTATATAGCCTTGTAATTTTATTGTTAATTTTGTATGTTTTTTGTTGTTTACTTTAGTTAATTTCGTAAATATTTTCTTAACTCTTATTTTTCTTTACTGCATTGTTGGTTGAGGGCTTGTAAGTAAGCATTTGACAAATACAATTTGATTTGATGGCTATGTATAGCTGCTTGGACAACAGTATAAGTATAGCTTTACATCACACTGACCCAATTGGCCCACTGCATAACAGACAGGAACAGTTAGGTTGTAATAGATGAGGTAGGTAGTACACACACACACAGCCTGACACAGTATAATTCAGAAGCTCTATATTCAATTCAGGTAGTGTTTCCCCTATATGCATAAATCACAGCCGCCATTTTATAATGTAGATGTATACCATAGATGTACTGTATGCCCCAGGAAGTGTGGAAAGTCAGTGAAGGTGGCCGGTCCAGTTCAAGTGTTCAGCAGGGCCTATAGGACTCTGTTCAAAAGTAGTACACTATATGGGGAATAGAGTGCCATTTTGGACGGAGCCACAGTATTTCAGCTATAGTTGATCTTAGTGTTGCACGGTACACTGAAACTTCAGTACTTTTTCAATACCAGAACATGAAGAACGGTTTGGTACTCCAATTTTTGTTACTTTCGGTACTTCTTCACGTGTCTCACAGATCAAGCCTGTCTATCAGCGCAACCGACCCCTTATTACAGCGCACACTGCCTGCTCCACCTACTCACTGCTAGTCTGCACTGGAAGTCTGGCCTGCACCCTGCCTGCTCCACCTACTCACTGCTAGTCTGCACTGGAAGTCTGGCCTGCACCCTGCCTGCTCCACCTACTCACTGCTAGTCTGCACTGGGAGTCTGGGCTGCACCCTGCCTGCTCCACCTACTCACTGCTAGTCTGCACTGGGAGTCTGGGCTGCACCCTGCCTGCTCCACCTACTCACTGCTAGTCTGCACTGGGAGTCTGGGCTGCACCCTGCCTGCTCCACCTACTCACTGCTAGTCTGCACTGGGAGTCTGGGCTGCACCCTGCCTGCTCCACCTACTCACTGCTAGTCTGCACTGGGAGTCTGGCCTGCACCCTGCCTGCTCCACCTACTCACTGCTAGTCTGCACTGGGAGTCTGGCCTGCACCCTGCCTGCTCCACCTACTCACTGCTAGTCTGCACTGGGAGTCTGGGCTGCACACTGCCTGCTCCACCTACTCACTGCTAGTCTGCACTGGGAGTCTGGCCTGCACCCTGCCTGCTCCACCTACTCACTGCTAGTCTGCACTGGGAGTCTGGGCTGCACCCTGCCTGCTCCACCTACTCACTGCTAGTCTGCACTGGGAGTCTGGCCTGCACCCTGCCTGCTCCACCTACTCACTGCTAGTCTGCACTGGGAGTCTGGGCTGCACCCTGCCTGCTCCACCTACTCACTGCTAGTCTGCACTGGGAGTCTGGGCTGCACCCTGCCTGCTCCACCTACTCACTGCTAGTCTGCACTGGGAGTCTGGGCTGCACACTGCCTGCTCCACCTACTCACTGCTAGTCTGCACTGGGAGTCTGGGCTGCACCCTGCCTGCTCCACCTACTCACTGCTAGTCTGCACTGGGAGTCTGGGCTGCACCCTGCCTGCTCCAACTACTCACTGCTAGTCTGCACTGGGAGTCTGGCCTGCATCATGTTAGCACCCCACTCATGCTGCCCAGAAGTTAACACACTTGAATAATGCGACACAACATTTAGAAATTAAAACTGTCAATTATTGTTCACAAAACAATATCCATGCAGGCTAGAACATTTTACAATACAAGGAGATACCGGTAGCTTCCAGCTTTGTAGGCAAACTTTCTTCTTTCAGTTCACTACCCTAGTACTTTGTTTGTGATAATATGCTGACCATGGCACAAAATATGCTGATTTCAAAGCTGTTTGCTACCAAAAACTGTATTCATTCACTTACATTATTCGGTCTCTATCTCACATATCTCCCAAAGATGATATATTGCTTCAGCAAACTGACTGGGCTCTGACTGGCTGCCCCCCTCTTGGCTTGTGAATGACATAATTACTGGTTAAAGAGAGAGCGCACATTTTTATTAAATAAGCTACTTCTATGCACATGTTGTCGATCAGTACAATAAACTAGGTTTCAAATGGAAGGGAAACAGATTGATTGTCATCTGTAGTAGCCACATGAAATCAGACAAAACAAGCTCAATAACTCAATGCTTACACTTTCATATTGAGCGATCATTCACCTGTATTGTGGCTAGACCTGGGCTACATCCTGATTTACCCAGTTTATCAATAGATTTACCATTCAAATAAATGGTTACCATTATGTTGATATGTAGTTACATTGATTGCCAAATTGATTGTCTGAAAAATAAATGTACAAAAATTCCAATGTGATGATATGGAACTCAGAAGATGCCCAACGATTGAACAGAGCAGTAGCTTTTCTGTCTGGATCAAGGTCCATTCTGGGACTTTGGCTAATGTTCCTTCTTTCTCTGCGGTGGTAGTGTTTTGGTATTGAGTATCATGATGGTATCGAGTGCTGTGATACTAAACCTGGTATCGGTATCGTAGTCAAAATTGTGGTCTCGTGACGAAGGGAAAGGGGGATACCTAGTCAGTTGCATTCAACTGAAATGTGTCTTCCTCATTTTTTCTCTGTATTGTTTTGATCTTTGGAGAGAACAGGAGGATGTTAAATGGGATACAAATGTGAGTGAGTAGATAAATGATGTCCTTTCACTGGGTGCAGGGGAGCGAAAAAGGGATGAGAGAGGAAACGAAAGAAGGGAGAAGAGAAGAGAAAGCATATATTTGCTGTAAAGATGTAGTTAGCAGGCCTCATGGCGACATTGCAAACGATTGAAGAGAAACAATGTTTGGGATTGAAACAGTGTTTGAGCCCACACTGAGCCAAAGCCTAAGCTAGTCTATAGTTTCCACACACACCTGCAGCTCTGTCTGGGAGGATGTGAAAAGGAAGTGAAAAGAAGCCATTTTGTGTCCTGTGGATCTTTTCAGCAGAAGTTATTGTGGCCAGTTCTCCTCTGTGGCTAGCTGCTGGCAGGCTGCTGTGGTGTTTTATAAGATTGGGCTCTTTTCACTTTGAGCAGTGGAGTAGAAAGTTGCTCTTGAAGCACACACTGGAGGTGTTGTGAGGAGGGGGATTTGGTGTGTGTGTGTATTTGCGAGAAACGGTGCTGCTTCATTGCTTCTCTAAGGCCACAGCGACCTGCATGTTAATTTGCCATGAAACCTTCAGTCAGGAGAACAAGTAGTCTGAGCTGAGAGCTGAGAGCTGAGGGCTGAGAGCTGAGAGCTGAGGGCTGAGAGCTGAGAGCTGAGGGCTGAGAGCTGAGGGCTGAGGCCTGTGAGCTGAGGCCTGTGAGCTGAGGCCTGTGAGCTGAGAGCTGAGGGCTGAGAGCTGAGGCCTGTGAGCTGAGGCCTGTGAGCTGAGGCCTGTGAGCTGAGGCCTGAGAGCTGAGGGCTGAGGGCTGAGGCCTGTGAGCTGAGGCCTGTGAGCTGAGGCCTGTGAGCTGAGGGCTGAGAGCTGAGGCCTGTGAGCTGAGGCCTGTGAGCTGAGGCCTGTGAGCTGAGGCCTGAGAGCTGAGGCCTGTGAGCTGAGGCCTGTGAGCTGAGGCCTGAGAGCTGAGGCCTGTGAGCTGAGAGCTGAGGCCTGTGAGCTGAGAGCTGAGGCCTGTGAGCTGAGGCCTGTGAGCTGAGGCCTGTGAGCTGAGGGCTGAGAGCTGAGGGCTGAGGGCTGAGAGCTGAGGGCTGAGGGCTGTGAGCTGAGAGCTGAGGGCTGAGGGCTGTGAGCTGAGAGCTGAGGGCTGAGGGCTGTGAGCTGAGGCCTGTGAGCTGAGGCCTGTGAGCTGAGGCCTGTGAGCTGAGAGCTGAGGGCTGAGGGCTGTGAGCTGAGGCCTGTGAGCTGAGGCCTTTGAGCTGAGGGCTGAGAGCTATGAGCTGATCTCTATTTCTCTGTCTGTTTTTGCCTTTGGGACACACTGCGTGAACTGTCTCTCTCTGTACAGTACTGCTATTTTCAGTTTGTTTAGGGATATCTATCTCTCTCTCCAACCCACCCTCTCTCTCGTTCTCTCTCTACCCTCTCTCTTCCCCTTTCTCTCCCCCCTCTCTCTCGTCCCCTCTTTCCCTCTCTCTCTCTCTCTCTCTCTCTCTCTCTCCTCTCTCTCCCTCCACTCTCTCTTGTCCCCTCTCTCTTCCTCTCTCTCTCATCCCCTCTCTCGCTCTCTCTCTCCTCCTCTTTCACCCCCACTCTCTCTTGTCTCCTCTCTCCCTCTCTCTCCTCTCTCTCCACTCTCTCTTTTCCCCACTCTCTTCCTCTCTCTCTCGTCCCCTCTCTCGCTCTCTCTCTCTCCTCTTTTCCCTCTCTTTCTCACTTCTCCCCTCTCTCTCTTCCGCTCTCTCTCTCTTCCCCCTCTTCCTTTTTCCCTCTCTCGTCTTTTTCCCTCTCTCGTCTTTTTCCCTCTCGTCTTTTTCCCTCTCTTGTCTTTTTCCCTCTCTTGTCTTTCTCCCTCTCTTGTCTTTCTCCATCTAAAATAGTCCTGCTATAGGTTCAGACCCAGCCTCTGAATATCTTTACACTCCTCCTGCCAGAAATACATTTAAGGCTGAAGGCAGGGAGGGACTCGTTGTTCTGAAATCTGATTGCCTGTAATGGGATTTCACAACTCCCACATGTCTGTCTGTCAGGATGCTGAGTACTCCTGCTTCCACCAGTATCTCACTGATAACTAAAATGGCCCTGTCTCACTGTGTGTAAATGTGCTCGGCTCAGTTTCTGTCTGTCTTTCAGATAAACCTAATATCTGTAATGTAAAATTCAAATCTGTTAAATAGTCCTGTTACCTACATCAGCAGTCCGCCCGTTCATCTGTATGGACAAGTGGCTGATCATGCTGTGTCATTCTGACAGGAAGAGAGTGATGTCTGTGGTAGGTTGATCTGTTTTACTTCCTGAAATGACAGGTAGAGAGGAAGACGTGTCATGTCAGGTGTCATAAAACTCCCACATCCGCTTCCTCTGAAAATACAGAAGTGTTGTGACCTGAGTGGCTTGTGTATGTGATGGATGGGGGATTTGTGTGTCTGTCTTTTTATATTCCATTAGTAAATTCCATGTAGGACTGAAAGTGGCTGTTTTAAATGTATAGACGTGTTAAAACAGTAGCATGCTGCTGGGTAAACAAATAAACAAATGTTGATGCACAAACAAAGGAATTACTCCTCTTAAATCCTGCCAATCATAAAGAAATCTGTCAACAGAGATTTATTTTCACAGCCTCCAAATCCTCGATGTGTGACACACGGACTAGTACCTGTAATAGCAGTCTGGAGCTGTGCTTTTTTCTGGAGAATAATTACAGAAGTGGTACCCCGTGTATATAGCCAAGATATCGTTACTCATTGTGTATTTATTCCTCTTGTTATTATGTTTTCTATGTTTATCTCCATGCATTGGAAGCATTTCACTGTTAGCCTACACCTGTTGTTTACAAAGCATGGAACAAATACAATTTTATTTGAATTTGTAGGGTTAACCAAGGCTGAATTATATGACCTTAAGTTGTTGACCTTAACAAGTCCCTTGATTGAATCAGCTGTGTAGTGCCAGGGCAAAAAACCAAAACGTGCACTCCTTGGGGTCCCCAAGACCGAGTTTGGGAAACGCTGGTATAGGGTGTGTCTTAGTAGGGCATTTTGGGAAAACCATCTCATTGGACACAGACATCAGCTAAAGTCTAGTTTTACATTTGATTCAGTTGCTAACTAATGTAATTTCAAAGTCATTGGATTTAGGTTACAAGTTGGCTGAAAAAATACAAAATTCCCGCAATTTCTTGATTACGTTTTGCAAATCCAATCAGTTATTCATGTTGATTCTGCATAATTTCATTTATACTGAACAAAAATATAAACGCAACATGTAAAGTGTTGGTCCCATGTCTCATGAGCTGAAATAAAAGATCCCAGAAATGTTCCATATGGACAAAAAGCGTATTTCTCTAAAAACGTTGGCACAAATGTGTTTACATCCCAGTTAGTGAGCAAATCTCCCTTTGCCAAGATAATCAATCCACCTGACAGGTGTGGCATATCAAGAAGCTGATTAAACAGCATGATCATTACACAGGTGTACAGGGGGCCATGTGCAGGGGACAATGAAAGGCCACTCTAAAATGTGCAGTTTTGTCACACAACACAAGTTTTGAAGTAGTGTGCAGTTGGCATGCTGACTGGAGGAATGTCCACCAGAGCTGTTGACAGAAAATTTCATGTTCATTTCTGTACCATAAGCCGCGTCCAATGTCGTTTTAGAGAATTTGGCAGTACATCCAACCGGCCTCACAACTACAGACCACATGTAACCACGCCTTCCCAGGACCTCCACATCCGGCTTCCTCACCTGCGGGATCGTCTTAGGCCAACCACCTGGACAGCTGATAATAAAGCCCTTTTGTGGGGAAAAACGTAGTCTGATTGGCTGGGCCTGGCTCCCCAATGGGTGGGCCTATGCCCTCCCAGGCCCACCCATGGCTGGACAATGCCCAGTCATGTGAAATCCATAGATTAGAGTCTAATAAATGTATTTCAATTGACTGATTTCCTTACATGAACTGTAACTCAGTAAAATCGTTGAAATTGTTGCATGTTGCGTTTCTATTTTTGTTCACTATAAATAATGTTGTTGAAATGATGTGGAAGCAATGTCTCTCTGGAGGAGCAGTGTGGTGTGTGGTCTGGTGAGGAATCCTAAAGTGATACACACACGTGTGACCCTATGTCACGCATCCATTACCACGGTAACAACACGGGGAAAAAGAGAGAGGGGGAGTCATTTTCCTCCATTACATCACCATTTCCTCTGTCTTTCTCTCCACTTGCACCATACCTCCTCTTTAACCTTTTCTCTTTTTGTCTCTCTCTCTGTATCTCACTCTCATTTCATTTATATTTTCAATTCAATGAGGATTTTAGGCATGGGAAACATGTTTACTTTGACAAAGCAAGTGAAATAAACAATAAACAAAAGTGAGAAGACACAAAACAACACCAACAAAAAACGATTAGAAATTAGTGATAAACATTGCACTCACAAAGTCTTTATCCTTTTGAAACCGTTTCAGCTATGCACAGTGTTTTAGCAATGTGCAAATAGTTGTAGTAGGAATAGTAGGGAGAGATAAATAAACAGATAAGTATTGGTGGTATTTACCATGTTGTTTATGCTGCACTGGTTGCCCTTTTCTCATGGCAACGGGCCACACATCTTTCTGCTGTGATCGCTCACTGCGGTATTTCACCTAACAGATATGGGAGTTTATCAATGTTTGATTTGTTTTCAAATTCTTTGCCTGTGTGATCTGTGGGAAATATCCATCTCTAATGTGGTCATATATTTTGGCAGGAGGTTAGTCTGTGCAGCTCAGTTTTCACCTTTTTTTTGGAGGCAATTAGCACTAGGATTTCTCCTGCTGCTCCTACGCTTGTTGAAGTAAAACATGTGCTTTTATAAACCCATTCATTGTGGAACAATTCTAAATGCAATCGTGTGTTAACAGTTTTGGTGCACGATTAAAAAGAGCTATTTGTATTTGTCAACTGGTAATTGGTGTGCGCCTCTCATTAACAATTCAAGTGCAGTCAACAGGCTATCAGCATGTCACCCACCACTTTACAATGTGAGCTGGAGGCAGTATGCATTTTGAAAACATACTTCATTGTTTGAAACCTGAATGTTTTATTTCATATTATAACGTTTTTGTTTCTCAAAATCATTGTCACATGGTAAATCATAATAATCTGAATTAAAAAGCTAAAAATGTAAAAGTTGCGAGATCACCAGCCTCTGCCATATGGACACATTGATACACCGTGATCCATTGGAGGCTAAAGAAATGAGCGCTTGGAACTCATAGCCTATAGACCAATGCAGTGTTTTCAAATAGCTTACTGTAAGGAACTATAGTTTTAATATATTATCATTCACAATGGATGCTAAAAAAACACTTTCCTACATTTCTGCGCAGCAGGCCAGTAACGTCTATGCGAGCTCAGGCATGCACGCTCCCTCAACATTATCAGGACAGAGAAACCAGACAACGCCCTTAACCAACAATGCAGTTCAATAAATATAGTTAAGAAAGTATTTACTACATAAACTAAAGTAAAAAATAAATAAAAAAGGAACACAAGATGATTACAGAACAATAACATATACAGGGGGTACCGGTACCGAGTCAATGTGCGGGGGTACAGGTTGGTCGAGGTAATTTGTAAAGTGACTATGCATAGATAATAAACAGCGAGTAGCAGCAGTGTAAAAACAAGGGGGTGAGGTCAATGTAAATAGTCCAGGTGGCCATTTGATTAATTGTTCAGCAGTCTTATGGCCTGGGGGTAGAAGCTGTTATGGAGCCTTTTGGTCCTAGACTTGGTGCTCCGGTACTGCTTGCCGTGCGGTAGCAGAGAAAACAGTCTATGACTGGAGTCTTGGAAAACATTTTGGGCCTTCCTCTGACACCGCCTAGTATATAGGTGCTGGATGTCAGGAAGCTTGGCCCCAGTGATGTACTGGGCCGTACGCACTACACTCTAGCACCTTATGGTCAGATGCCGAGCAGTTGCCATACCAGGCGGTGATGCAACCGGTCAGGATGCTCTCGATGGTGCAGCTGTAGAACTCTTTGAGGATCTGACAACACATGCCAAATCTTTTCAGTCTCCTGAGCGGGAAAAGGTGTTGTCGTGACCTCTTCACAACTGTCTTGGTGTGTTTGAACCATGATAGTTTGTTCCACTGTCGATGTTAATGGGGGCCTGTTCGGCCTTCCTCTTCCTATAGTCCACAATCAGCTCACTGTCGGTGATCAGGCCTACCACTGTTATGTCATCAGCAAACTTAATGATGGTGTTGGAGTCCTGCTTGGTCACGCAATCGTGGGTGAACAGGGATTACAGGAGGGGACTAAGCACGCACTCCTGAGGATCAGTGTGGCAGATGTGTTGTTGCCTACCCTTACCACCTGGGGGTGGCCCGTCAGGAAGTCCAGGATCCAGTTGCAGAGGGAGGTGTTTAGTCCCAGGGTCCTTAGCTTAGTGATGAGCTTTGTGGGAACTATGGTGTTGAACGCTGAGCTGTAGTCAATAAACAGCACTCTCACATAGGTGTTCCATTTGTCCAGGTGGGAAAGGGTGTGGAGTGTGGACTGCGATTGAGATTGCATCATCTGTAGATCTGTTGGGGCGGTATGCGAATTGGAGTGAGTCTAGGGTTTCCGGCATGATAGTGTTGATGTGAGCCATGACCAGCCTTTCAAAGCACTTCATGGATACAGACGTGAGTGCTATGGGGCGGTAATCATTTAGGCAGGTTACCTTCGCTTTCTTGGGCACATGGACTATGGTGGTCTGCTTGAAACATGTAGGTATTACAGACTCGGTCAGGGAGAGGTTGAAAATGTCAGTGAAGCCACTTGTCAGTTAGTCCGTGCATGTTTTGAGTACACATTCTGATAATCTGTCTGACCCCGTGGCTTTGTGAATGTTGATTTGTTTAAAGGTCTTGCTCACATCGGCTCTTATGCATGCTTCAGTGTTTCTTGTGCATGGGACAAGGACATCCCTGCCGGCCAAACCCTCCCCTAACCCGGAGGATGCTGGGCCAATTGTGCGCCGCCCCATGGGTCTCCCGGTCGCGTCCGGCTGTGACAGAGCCTGAACTTGAACCAGGATCTCTAGTGGTACAGCTAGCACTGCGATGCAGTGCCTTAGACCACTGCACCACTCGGGAGGACGCATAGGTCTACTTACTTGTGATTTGAAATAATCCACAGTAAGTTTTTCAAGCTAATGATCCTCAATTCTTCTGAGGCTAAGCCATACTTGCTGGTGAAGTATTTTGAAGTATTTATTTATTTCTGTATAGATAGGAGTAATTATATCATTTTGGCAAATGTATTTCCATTTACTTCTCTATTGGACTCACTGCTATGCCATTTCTCTCCTGTTCTATTGGCTTCCTATCAACTTTCGTTGTCCAGAAACCAAAGGCACAATTAGCAACCCATCCTAGTTGGTGCATCTTTAGATTCACCCTCTTTCTAAGTTTCTAACAGAGATTTTCATCTCTGTCACATATGGAACCGCTATCAGGTGGGCTGTTTAGAATGGTGTTTTCCCAGGTGGGCTGTTTAGAATGGTGTTTTCCCAGGTGGGCTGTTTAGAATGGTGTTTTCCCAGGTGGGCTGTTTAGAATGGTGTTTTCCCAGGTGGGCTGTTTAGAATGGTGTTTCCCCAGGTGGGCTGTTTAGAATGGTGTTTTCCCAGGTGGGCTGTTTAGAATGGTGTTTTCCCAGGTGGGCTGTTTAGAATGGTGTTTTCCCAGGTGGGCTGTTTAGAATGGTGTTTTCCCAGGTGGGCTGTTTAGAATGGTGCTTTCCCAGGTGGGCTGTTTAGAATGGTGTTTTCCCAGGTGGGCTGTTTAGAATGGTGTTTTCCCAGGTGGGCTGTTTAGAATGGTGTTTTCCCAGGTGGGCTGTTTAGAATGGTGTTTTCCCAGGTGGGCTGTTTAGAATGGTGTTTCCCCAGGTGGGCTGTTTAGAATGGTGCTTTCCCAGGTGGGCTGTTTAGAATGGTGTTTTCCCAGGTGGGCTGTTTAGAATGGTGTTTTCCCAGGTGGGCTGTTTAGAATGGTGTTTTCCCAGGTGGGCTGTTAAGAATGGTGTTTTCCCAGGTGCTCTGTTTAGAATGGTGTTTTCCCAGGTGGGCTGTTTAGAATGGTGTTTTCCCAGGTGGGCTGTTTAGAATGGTGTTTCCCCAGGTGGGCTGTTTAGAATGGTGTTTTCCCAGGTGGGCTGTTTAGAATGGTGTTTTCCCAGGTGGGCTGTTTAGAATAGTGTTTTCCCCCAAATTGCATTCTGGCAAATGTTTGAAAGTGACGTTTTATTGACTGCTTCATAACATGAGTTGCATGTTCTGTTAAGATGCATTACCATAATATAAATGTGATTTGTGTCATTCTGAGCACTGCAGGTGAACATCCTAATGAGCTATGCACCCAATGCATATGGGTCCGTAAATTTCTCAAATGGCCGGTAAATTAAAATCTTCCCGGTCACATTGTCCTGTGCTACATTTTCCTAATGGAAACTCTGGTGTGCACATAGCCTGTCTTCTCTTGAGAGTCAGGTCTGCCTTTGGCGGCCTCTCTCAATAGCAAGGCTATGCTCACAGTCTGTACGTAGTGAAGAATTTTATTAATTTGGGTTAAGTATTTTGCCGCTGTGTACTCTCTATTTATGGCCAGATAGTATTCCAATTTGCTCTGTTTTTTGGATGATTCTTTCCAGTGTGTCAAAATCTTATAATTTTTGCTTTCTCATAATTGGTTGGGTCTAATTGTGTTTCTGTCCTGGGGCTCTGTTGGGTCTGTTTGTGTTTGTGAACAGAGCCCCAGAACCAGCTGGCTGAGGGGACTCTTCTCTAAGTTCATCTTTCTGTAGGTGAGGGCTTTGTGGTGGAATGTTTAGGCATCACTTCCTTTTAGGTGGTAGTAGAATTGAACAGCTCTTTTCTGGATGTTGATAACTAGTGGTTATAGTCCTAGTTCTGCTCTGCATATGTTGTTTGGTGTTTTGCATTTCACAAAGTTTATTTTTGCAGAATGCTGCATGCAGAGTCTCAATTGGGTGTTTGTCCCATTTTGTAAATTATTGATTGGTGAGTAGACTGAAGTATGTTTTTGCCAGATCCTAATTAGGATGTCAAGTTTTATGTTCCTTTTGATGGTGTAGAAGGCCCTAGTCTTGTCTCTCAGACCATTCACAGCCCTGTGGTAGGTATGATTATTTGTGTGCTCTAGGGCAACAGTGTCTCTAGATAGAATTTGTATTTGTTGTCTCAGCTACTGTACCTTTTTTGGAACACCATTATTTTTGTCTTACTGAGATTCACTGTCAGGGTCCAAGCCTGACAGAATCTGTGCAGAAGATCTAGGTGCTGCTGTAGGCCTTCCTTGGTTGAGGCCAGTGTGCTGCAGACTGTTCTAGTGCCCTCGCCAATTCATTGATATAAATGTTGAAGAGGGTGGGGCTCAAGCTGCATCCCTGTCTCACCCACGACCCTAAGGAAAGAAATTGGTGTGTTTATTGCCAATTTTAACTGCGCACTTGTTGTTTGTGTACATTGATTTTATAATGTCATGTTTTTCCCCCAACACCGCTTTCCATCAATTTCTATAGCAGACCCTCATGCCAAATTGAGTCAAAAGTTTTTTTTTAAATCGACAAAGCATGAGAAGACGTGTGTTTGTCAATAAGGGTGTGCGGAATGTATACGTGGTCTGTCGTACAGTACTTTGGTAAGAAGCCAATTTGCTCAGGACATTGCTTTCACTGAGTAAATGTTGGAGTCTGATGTTGATGAGTTTTTCAGAGATTGATGTCTTGAGATGTTGCTTCAATATTTCCCCCTAATTTTCCCGCCTCATGATGCCATCTATTTTGTGAAGTGCACCAGTCCCTCCTGCAGCAAAGCACCCCCACAACATGATGCTGCCACCTCCGTGCTTCACGGTTGGGAAGGTGTTATTCGGCTTGCAAGCCTCACCCTTTTTCCTCCAAACATAACGATGGTCATAATGGTCAAACAGTTCTATTTTTGTTTCATCAGACCATAGGACATTTCTCCAAAAAGTACGATCTTTGTCTCCATGTGCAGTTGCAAACCGTAGTCTGGCTTTTTTATGGCGGTTTTGGAGCAGTGGCTTCTTCGTTGCTGAGCGGCCTTTCAGGTTATGTCGATATAGGACTCGTTTTACTGTGGATATAGATACTTTTGTACCTGTTTCCTCCAGCATCTTCACAAGGTCCTTTGCTGTTGTTCTGGGATTGATTTGCACTTTTCACACCAAAGTACGTTCATCTGTAGGAGACAGAACGCATGTCCTTCCTGAGCGGTATGACGGCTGCGTGGTCCCATGGTGTTTATACTTGCGTACTATTGTTTGTACAGATGAACGTGGTACCTTCAGGCGTTTGGAAATTCCTCCAAAGGATGAACCATATTTGTGGAGGTCTACAATTCTTTTTCTGAGGTCTTGGCTGATTTCTTTTTGTTTTCCCATGATGCCAAGCAAAGAGTCACTGAGATTGAAGGTAGGCCTTGAAATACATCCACAGGTACACCTCCAATTGACTCAAATGATATCAATTAGCCTATCAGAACCTTCTAAGGCCATGACATAATTTTCTGGAAGCTGTTTAAAGGCACAGTCAACTTAGTGTATGTAAACTTCTGACCCACTGGAATTGTGATATAGTGATTTACAAGTGAAATAATCTGTCTGTAAACAATTGTTGGAAAAATTACTTGTGTCATGCAGAAAGTAGATGTCCTAACCGACTTGCCAAAACTATAGTTTGTTAACAGGAAATTTGTGGAGTGGTTGAAAAACGAGTTTTAATGACTCCAACCTAAGTGTATGTAAACTTCCGACTTTAACTGTATCTCCGGCTCCTCGTGTGCTGCTTTCACCTGAGGATATACACACTGGAACACATAGGTCATTTCCTGACAACATAGACTCTCCTCTTATGGCAAGATCACTAATTTGTGACATTTGAATAACAGCCCCCCCTGTACTCCCATCGGTCTCCCAGTTACCAGTTACCAAGCCATGTGGCACGAGTCCTCATAAACCGTAGATCAAAAACACACATGAACAGGCCTCACTTATACTTTTATACTTAAAACTGCCGAATATCACTAACTGCTCTCCCCAATAGCACAGTCTCCGGGGACATTTCAATGAGAGATAATGAAACCCCCTCTTCTGGAAAAGAAAGTGTACATTTTGTTAGCATTCACTATGCTACATTTTAATCAGCAATCCAAAAGTATGTTTTTAAATGTTTTTTTTTTTTATTGAATATCCGAGACATACGATATACTTGCAGTGAAGCCGCTCAAGAACTACACCATACCAGTCATCCAACAGATTCCCATTCAGAGCGACACACAGAAGCATCCAGGGTCAATGCCCTGCTCAAGGGCACGTTGACAGATCTCCCATACAGGCCAAAAAACGTGAACCCGAACCCTCCAAGATCCCCCCACAGTTCCCCAATAGCTGTCCCTCAACTATCCGAGACCCCTCACACAGTCACCCCAAGAAGAAAAATAAAAAATTTAATTAATTCCATTCTCCACCCCCAACAACCAACAGAATGAACTAAAGAGAAAAAGAAAAAGAAAGAAGAAAACAGCAAACAACAATGCAATGGAAGGTTCTCCCTTTTCCACAGAGGAACTCTAGAGCTCTGTCAAAGTGACCACCGCATTCTTGGTCACCACCCTGACCAAGGCCCTTCTCCCCCGATTTCTCAGTTTGACCGGGTTGCCAGCTCGAGGAAAAGTCTTGGTGGTTCCAAACTTCTTCCATTTAAGAATGATGGAGGCCACTGTGTTCTTGGGGACCTTCAATGATTCAGACATGTTTTGGTACCCTTCCCCAGATCTGTGCCTCTACATAATCCTGTCTCAGAGCTCTACGGACAATTCCTTCAACCTCATATCTTGGTTTTTGTTCTGGCATGCACTGTCAACTGTGGAACCTTATATAGACTGGCGTGTGCCTTTCCAAATCATGTCCAATCAATTGAATTTACCACAGATGAACTCCAATCAAGTTGTAGAAACATCTTAAGGATGATCAATGGAAACAGGATGCACCTGAGCTAAATTTTGAGTCTCATAGCAAAGGGTCTGAATAGTTATATAACTAAGGTATTTCATATTCTTTTCAAGTTTTTATAAATTAGCAGAAATTTCCCCAAAACTCTTTTCGCTTTGCCATTATGGGGTATTGTGTGTAAATTGCTGAGGATCTTTATTGATTTAATTCATTTTAGAATAAGGCTGTAATGTAACAAAATGTGGAACAAGTCAAGGGGTCTGAATACTTTCCGAAGGGACTTTATATACAGCAATATTCGAATAGGATGGCATTGACTAGAATACAGTAAATACATATGAAATTAGTAAAACAGTATGTAAACATTATTAAAGTGACCGGAGTCCATTATTGAAGTAACCAGTGATTCTATGTCTATGTACATAGGACAGCAGTTTCTAAGGTGCAGGGTTGAGTAACCGGGTGGTAGCCGGCTAGTGACAGTGACTAAGTTCATGGCTATTTAACAGTCTGATGGCTTTGCGATAGAAGCTGTTTTTCAGTCTCTCGGTCCCAGCTTCGATGCACCTGTACTGACCTCACCTTCTGCATGATAGCGGGGTGAACAGGCCGTGCCTCGGGTGGTTGATGTCCTTGATGGTATTTTTGGCCTACCTGTGACATTGGGTGCTGTAGATGTCCTGGAGGGCAGGCAGTGTGCCCCCGGTGATGTGTTGGACAGACCGCCCTACCCTCTGGATAGCCCTGGTTGAAGAGGCTCTGTAACATAGTCAATGTTTGTTATCAACGTTTGTTCACTAGCTATCTAGTAGATAGTTAGTAAATGTAGTTATTGACTATATTGGCTGTAGTAATTTAACTTTGCTAACTAACGTTAGCTAGCTAGCTACCTCTGCTAACGTTACAGCTCCTACAGCGATAGCTAGCTAGCCACCTAGCTAAACACAATCATAAAAACAGACACATTCTTATGTAAAAACATAATAATGTGTCTGTTTTTATGATTGTGTTTTGCTTTTCGTGTATTGTTGTGTATAATAAGGTGTATTTTATTGTGTATATGAATGTGTAGTTTAATATGTTTATTGTATTTTGATGTGTATTGTGGTGCTATACAGGGCTCATCTGGAAAAGAGACCTTGGTCTCAACATTGACCGCCTGTCAGAATAAAGGTTAAATAAAACTATCCCTTCTATTTCCATGCATTTGATTGGCTGATGAGTTTGTGCCGTCTTTCATGAAACTACACTTCCTGTCCTATCAAAACAGAAACTCTGTGATATAAGTGCGTTGCTTCAGCAGAAATGGAAGAGGAAAGACATTTCACTGGCAATTTTTTTCTGGTTCATATACAAGAACAGACCCAGCTGCTATCGCATTGGCGTCTATGGGAGAAGCTCCCCTTAGAGCTGCAATATATAACTTTTCAAATCAAATCAAACTTTATTTGTCACATGCGCCAAATACAACAAGTGTAGATCTTACCGTGAAATGCTTACTTACAATCCCTTAACCAACAGTGCAGTACGAGAAGAGTTAAGAAAATATTTACCAAATAAACTAAAGTAAAAAATTATAAAAAAGTGACACAATAAAATAACAATAATGAGGCTATGGTGGTCGTCACCCGACGTTTTGAGCGACCTGACCAAATTCACATAGAAATGTGAATTATAGATATGGCATTCTCTTCGAAAGCAAGTCTAAGAAGCGGTTCTATGTGCGCTCTTTCTATTCTTCCAATTCTTAAGTTTTGTTTTTGCGTAGTTTACTTTCAGTTTTGTACACCAGCTTCAAACAGCTGAACATACAGTATTTTTGGTTATTGAAAAGATATTTCACAACGGTTTAGATGGCACAATGATTCTCTTGCTTGTTTTGTCACATAAACTCAAATTAGCCAAAATATTGGAATTTTAGCAACCAGGAAATGTCAGAGCGATTTCGGCATATTTTTTATATTTTTTTTATCCACCATATTTGTCAACCAGCCTTCTTAGCTAGCCTTTAATGTTTTATTTTCTTTGATAAGATTTTCTCTTTTATTGCCGTTCATGGTTTTTAAAAAAATGCTTTAAGTGTGTTGCTATTTTAAATGCACTTAAAGTAAAGTTTTAATTGAAGTTTGATTTGATATTGGATCTTTAATTGTTATTAAAACGTTAAAACAATGTATGAACTAGGTTATAGGGTTACTAAATTGTTTGTGTGTGGGGGGGTGCTTTGGGAGGGGTGTATTATGTAAATATGTATTATGTAAATTAAGGGGGGCATTGTGTGGTTGTTGTGTAAATGTAACTGAATGGCAGATGTACTGTAGCATAGTGGCCTAAATATCTCTACTGGATTAGATAAGCAGGAAGCCCCAGACTAGGTCTGAGTGGGGGAACTGAGCTGTGACTGAACGGGCTGGTTTCTGTTTGAACAGTTCCTTAATTTGAGCGGTTGGAAATCCAGATGTTATCATCAGCCTGTTTTGAGGCCCGCTACTTACATTTAGCTGCTAGCCTTGCCAAAGACTCCAATACTATCTCATGCTGCTAATTTACTAAAGACTCCAATATTATCTCATGTTGTGGAATTGAATTGATATTCCCACATCAAATGAAGACATAACTGGCAGTTTCCAAGATTAGGCTTAATTTGTGCCCAGGAAACCACCCCAAAGAGTTTTAAAATTAGTATTAATGCACATTGTCAATAAATTGTCAATTTATTGTAACATTATGTGATAAGGTTTTCTCATCAGCCTTTTCAGTGTGGGAGTTATTAAGGCTCATTCTCCAGAAATTCTTTAGGGGTGGACACAGACCTTGAGCTCTCAGGAGGGAGATGATATCTAACGCCCTCCATCTCACATTAGAAACCACTGAGACACAATGAGACCATTGTTCTATATCTCCACTTTGGCTTAGCTTTTTTTGCCTCACTCTCTCTCTCTCTGTCTCTCTCTGTCTTTCTCTCTCTCTCTCTTTGTCATGCTGGAGATTTCTGCTTAATCTCCTTCTGTCCTTGTTCGTTTGTCTCTCCTCTCCTCCATTCTGTCATTTTCTCTTGGTATTCCCTTGCTCGCTACCAGTGGGGTCGATGGATGAAGAGATGACAGCAAGTCTTTTAACACATGGATTACCAGACTTTCTCTTATCTGGGACAAGAGAGTAGTGTGTGTGCCACAGCTACCCCCAAGCTTGGCCTGTTTCCTGTCCCGTACCCCACTCCCTCCTGTCCCATTCTCTCCTCTCTCTCTCTTTACCAGTCACGAGCCTCTGGCTATCCCAGACCTGTCATTACCTGGTCCTGGGTGGAAATACCTTATCTACAGATCCCCCCCCACCTCCACCCTTATCAATTCCCTTGAGATTCCCTATAGCCCCTACCTGCCCCAAACATCCTTCCAGATAGCCCTGGGTCATGTTCAGTAGGGCACGTCCTAGCAAACAAGAAGATGGCACTGAGGTGGATAGCAGCCGTCTGTCTCCTGACCAATTTTCAAATTTTGTGTGTTTTTTACACTGATCTGAACTTTCTTTGTACATTTCCGCCATCATTTCCTGTGACCGAAAACAGTTTCTCGACAACAGAACAACGATCACTAACCTCGATTTGGATTAAGTTTTCTACTTCAACGAGTCGACAGCTGTGAATGTACTGCTCATTCCGGACCAGGCCCTAATCCCCGGGACTCGAGAGGAAGAGATGGCGCAAGAGAGGCAAACGAGCGGGCTCCCTGACGCGACTACGTTGGCGATTAAATAAACCGCCTTTACCCTCCGTTCTATTGGCGACCGTACAATATATATACAAAAGTATGTGGACAACCCTTGAAATGTGTGGTTTTGGCTATTTTGTTGCTGACAGGTGTATAAAAATTGAGCACACAGCCATGCAATCTCCATAGACAAACATTGGCAGTAGAATGGCCTTATTGAAGAGCTCAGTGACTTCCAAAGTGGCTGGGTTTGGCAGATGCCAGGAGAATGCTACCTGCCCGAATGCATAGTAAAGTTTGGTGGAGGAGGACTGTAAACTGTAAAGTTTGGTGGAGGAGGAATAATGATCTGGGGCTGTTTTTCATGGTTTGTGCTAGTCCTCTTAGTTCCAGTGAAGACTGGTAATTCCCTAATTCCAATTACCCGTACCCCTTTTGCTGTTATTCTGCTGTGGGGAGACCAGTCAAAGTATTTTCGGGTGCTCATTGACTCTGGGGCTGATGAGAGTTTCATGGACGCTACCCTGGTATCTGAACTAGGTATTCCCACTTAACCCCTTTCCGTTCCCATGGATGCCAGAGCACTGGACGGCCGTTCCATTGGCAGAGTCACGCACAGCACTGTTCCCATGACTCTGCGGATATCTGGTAATCACAGTGAGTCAATACAGCTGCTTCTCATTGAGTCTCCTCACATCCCTGTGGTTTTGGGATTTTCTTGGCTCCAGAAGCACAACCCCGATATTGACTGGACCATGGGTTCAATCCTGGGTTGGAGCCCATTCTGTCACTCACACTGCCTAAAGGCGGCGCAGCCTTCCCCTAAACGTCTGCATGCTGGGTTAAGTTTGGCCTCGGATCTCTCTGCCATTCCCACAGAGTATCATGACCTCCGGGAGGTATTCAGTAAGGCTCGTGCTACTTCCCTTCCTCCACGTCATCCTTACGATTGTGCGATTGACCTCCTCCCGGGCACCACACCGCCTCGAGGCCGGATTTATTCCCTGTCTGGTCCTGAGACCAAGGCCATGGAGGAGTACATTGATAACTCTCTGGTGGCTGGAAGCATTAGCCCTTCGGCCTCTCCTGCCGGAGATGCGCCCATGTATTGATTACCGGGGTGTCAATGACATCACGGTCAAGAACCGGTACCCGCTACTACTCCTCTTCTCGGCTTTCAAACCTCTCCAGGGGGAAACCATCTTTTCTGGACCTAAGGAATGCCTACCACCTTGTTCGGATACGTGAAGGAGACGAGTGGAAGACTGCTTTCAATACAGCATGTGGACATAATGAGTACCTGGTCATGCCGTTTGGACACACTAACACTCCTGCTGTCTTCCAGGCTCTGGTTAACGATGTGCTCCGGGACATGTTGAATCGGTTTGTTTTTGTATACCTCGATGACATCCTGGTTTTCTCCCGTTCTGCCCAGGAACACGTTCTCCATGTCTGACAAGTTCTTCAGTGCCTTCTGGAGAACCAGCTGTTTGTTAAAGCGGAGAAGTGCGAGTTCCACCGCTCCACAATCACCTTTCTGGGATACATCATCTCTGAAGGGAATGTTCAGATGGATCCAGAAAAAGTGAGAGCGGTGGTGGATCGGCCCCAACCCACGTCCAGGGTGCAGCTACAATGGTTTCTGGGGTTTGCTCATTTTTACCGCCGTTTTGGGGCTACAGCAACCCCTCTCTGCACTCATCTCTCCCAAGGTACCGTTCACATGGTCTCCAGCAGTGGACAAGGCTTTTGTGGATTTAATGCAACCATTAACCACTGCCCCCATCCTCATCCATCCGGATCCGACCCGTCAGTTTGTGGTGGAGGTTGACGCTTCCGACGTGGGAGTAGGGGCTGTTCTTCCCCAGCGATCCCTCCAGGACCAAAAGCTTCATCCTTGTGCCTTCATGTCCCATCGTCTCAACTCGGCGGAGAGGAACTATGACGTTGGCAACCAGGAACTTACTGCTTTGAAATATATAGGAATGAAGGATGTAGGTAATGTTGTCAGTCTGGTGTAGAAGGATTGTTCTACTCAGTTATATCACCATCACCAGCTGGGTGTTCTGTGTGCAAGGAGTTTTGAATATTCGTTTTATTCACTTCGCGAAGCACAACGTTCCCAGCCAGACCCTGGGGGAGGCCCGGCTAACCGGATGTTCTTTCCTGATTCAGTCCGGTCCCAAGTCCTGGAATGGGCTCACTTCTCCAGCCTTACCTGTCATCCTGGGGCTCGTTGTACCCTGGCTTTCCTCTGACAGCGCTTCTGGTGGCTCACCATGGCTCCTGATGTCTCGGCCTTCGTCACCGCATGCATGTTGTGTGCCCAAAGCAAGACTCGGCGACAAGCTCCGTCTGGTCTCCTTCAGCCACTTCCTGTTCCTCATCGCCCCTGGTCCCATATTTCCCTGGATTTTGTCACTGGACTTCCTCCGTCAGATGGCAACACCACCATCCTGACGGTGGTTGACAGGTTCTCCAAGGCCGCCCATTTCATCCCTCTTCCTAAATTACCTTCCGCCAAGGAGATGGCCCAGCTCATGGTGCAGCCCGTCTTCCGAATCCATGGACTCCCGGTCGACATTGTCTCAGATCGGGGTCCTCAGTTTTCGTCCCAATTCAGGAAGGCGTTCTGCACCCTTATCGTGTCGTCGGCCAGCCTGTCCTCCGGGTTTCATCCCCAGTCCAACGGCCAGTCGGAGCGAGCTAATCAAGAAATGGAGACGGCACTCTGGGGTCTTGTTGCCAGTAACCCCACCACCTGAAGTCAGCAACTGGTCTGGGTGGAATATGCCAGGAACACTCTCCCCTGCTCGGCTACTGGACTATCCCTCCTCGAATGCTCCATGGGATATCAGCCCCTGCTCTTCCCAGAGCAAGAAGCGGAGGTCAACATACCTTCAGCCCAGATGTTCGTCCGTCGCTGTCGGTGTACCTGGAAAACAGCTCGGGCGGCTCTTCTCAAGACAACCTGCGGGTACTGTCACGCCCTGATCTGTTTCACCTGTTCTTGTGATTGTCTCCACCTCCTCCAGGTGTCGCTTATTTTCCCCAGTGTATTTATCCCTATGTTTCCTGTCTCTCTGTGCCAGTTCATCTTGTATGTTTTTAAGTCAACCAGCGTGTTTTCCCGTGCTCCTGTTTTCTATTCTCTTTTTTTAGTCTTCCCGGTTTGGACCCTTGCCTGTTTTTTCTGGACTCCATACCCGCCTGCCTGACCCTTCTGCCTGACCTGACATCGAGCCTGTCTGCCACTCTTTACCTCTTGGCTCAGAATCTGGTTTTGACCTTTTACCTGTCCATGATCATTCTCTTGCCTCCTCCTTTTGGATTATAAATATACTACAAAGACTCTAACCATCTGCCGCCTGTGTCTGCATCTGGGTCTCGCTTTGTGCCCTTATAAAATGTCTAAAATTGTAATGTATTTCCCCCTCTCAAATGCACACATACACAATCCATGTCTCAAGGCTTAAAAATCCTTCTTTAATCCTCTACACTGATTTGAAGTGACATCAATAAGGGATTATAGCTTTCACCTGGTCAGTCTATGTCATGGAAAGAGCAGGTGTTCCTAAAGTTTTGTACCCTCAATGTACATCTAGCTGGCTTTTCCATGCATTGTCAAGACCGAACAGCAGCTTCAAGTAAGGTTAAGGGGGAGGTGTGTTTCTACGGCAGTAAAATTTCAAAGGAAGGTTGAGTCACGGTAATCTCCTTTTATGCACTCTGGACATGCATTGGTATTACCCAACTCACTAACGACTAGGGATGGGTACCGAAACCCGGTATTAAACGGGTCCCGGGGCTAAATTATGAAATACCGTAGTATGGATAAGCTCCGACGTTATTGGTTCTGCTTTCGGTACTGGAGAAATGATTTATTATTGCTTCATAAACGTTATCTTGCACTTTTTATCTCACCAACCGTTTCTAATTTGCAATAAGATTAAGACATTCGTCTATGATACATTTTTGCTATTCCCAATCCAGAACAGAGCTCTCTCACATCTACTGCACATACAGCACCCTGCTCTTAATGAGGGATGTTCAAAAGTGTGGTTTCACTTCACCAGAGTTGATGCTGACAATGCTCGTTGCCAGAAGTGCAACAAGACTTTTGCTTGTCTGGGTGGAAACACGAGCAATTTGTCCAAACATCTATGGAAAGTGAATCATGTACAGGGAGAGAAATGCACAGTTTTCGACTGCCTAGCTCGTAGTTCATCTCTCGTTGCCTGATCTACGTTAGGTATGTAATGCTAGCAGCCTAGAGCCCACACACAGAGTTAACTAGATTATGCGAAGATGGGTTCATGATCAAAAGTAACCATTAGCCAGCTGATTGTTTAGCTATGGGTGAGTTCATAAATTCCAATTACCCATTTAAAGATTTTGCAACTTGTTTGTTAAAGTTGCAGCTACAATGAACCAACCCAGTCCTCCCTCTAATACCTCTGGTCCAAGCCAAGGACCAGCCCAAAGCTCCTTCACACTGGCAGCTAGTGGGAGGATGACTGAGGAGAGGGTGAATGACTGCCACCTAGCCGTGACCAAGTTCATAGTGAAAGGCCTACACCTCTTTGCAACAGTGGAGTCCAAGGGCTTTAGGTAACAGTCTGTCAGTATATATTGAGTTGGATTAATTTTTAAGATGTAGTAGTATAAAAGAGTTGTATGTTAGTCCCATCACTCCACAATACAATACACAACAACACAATAATTCATTATTGATAATTCAACACATGAAAACTATACTTTTTTACTGTAGGGAGATGAGCAAGGCCCTCAACCCCAAATATACCCCTCCCTCCAGGAGTTACCTCAGTGACACATTCATTCCTACCTGGTGTGGTGTAGAAAAGATCAATGTGATCACTGAGCTGAAGGACGTGCCAAAACTGACCATCACATCAGACGAGTGGACCAGCCTCCGTCAGGCCCACTATCTCACTGTTACAGTGCACTACACAAGCCAGGGCAGTGTAAAACAGAAGGTCCTCCACACCAGGGCAGTGTAAAACAGAAGGTCCTCCGCACCAGGGCAGTGTAAAACAGAAGGTTCTTCACACCAGGGCAGTGTAAAACAGAAGGTTCTTCACACCAGGGCAGTGTAAAACAGAAGGTCCTCCACACCAGGGCAGTGTAAAACAGAAGGTCCTCCACACCAGGGCAGTGTAAAACAGAAGGTCCTCCGCACCAGGGCAGTGTAAAACAGAAGGTCCTTCGCACCAGGGCAGTGTAAAACAGAAGGTCCTCCACACCAGGGCAGTGTACAAATCGCAAACTTTTGAAGTAGTGTCAGAGGAGATCTCAGACATTCTGGAAGAGTTTGAGATAGAGCCGAGCACGATTGTAGCTGTGACTCTTGATAATGCTGGCAATATAGATGTTGCCATCAAGAGGCCACACATCCTGAAAATAGTATGCTTTGCGCATACATTGAATCTGGCAGCGCAGAAAATCTACAAAATGACTTCCATTGATAAATGGGCAGCCTGAATCAGAACAGTGGTCGTGTGGTTCAAGTGATTCTCGATGTCCAAAACAGTCTTGAAGGAAAAGCAGCAGCTCCTTGGTAAGAAGCCAGTTCAGTCTATTAAAGTATTATTTTGAAATTCCCACATTTAACAATTTAATTCAATATTCAAGTGTGCGGTAATTAAATGTATGTTGCTTTTTGTTGTTGTTTCAGGCCTTCCGCAACACTCACTCATCCCAGATGGAACTCGCTAATGAAAAGCAATGACCAAGGACAACCTGGACCGTCTGAAGGACGAGGACTTCCATAAGGCTGAGGAGTTAGTCCAGCTCATCAGAATCCTCTATACATCCACACTGTGTGTGTCATGTGAAAAGAATTACACCTGTGGACAGATCATACCCATCCTCCAAAAACTGGAAGAGCACTTCACTGTGAAGCATGAAGATACAACGTTGGTGGCAACCATCAAAGAGAAGGTGTGGGAGAACCTCTCCGAGCGCTAACAGGATGAGGACATTCATGCCTTCCTGCATGAGGCCGCAGCAATGGATCCCAGATTTAAAGGGAGACCGGTGAGTGACGCCACCTGGGACAGGCTGAGGAAGACAACTGTTGAGGCCAATGTGACAGGAGCAACACCAGGACTGTTAGAGGAGCCGGAGCAGACACACAGAGCACCAGCAACAGGAGGAGGAGTCTGAAGGAGAAGCAGAGGAAATGGAGGAGACAGTCCCTCCATTGTACAAAACAAGGAGTGCCTTGGAGGAGCTGTTCTCAGAGGAGGACAGGGAGTTGAGGTTGACGATCCAACAGGACACCTCGTCCCTCACCCTCAGCGAGCGTGTTGACCTAGAGGTCGAGCTCTACAAAGGCTTGCCTCCCATCCCCATGGCTGAAGATCCTGTGATGTGGTGGTGGGAGAAGAGAGCTACTCTACCCCTCCTCACAAACATTGCAACAAGCTACCTCTGTGCTCAAGCCTCCTCCACCCCTAGTGAGAGGGTATTTTCGACTACTCCATTGTTCCTCTAACCACTCTGACATCAATGCAAATGCAATCTAAAATCACATCAAACACTTATCATCAAAACAGTATTGCGCTTTTAGAACTCCACTGACTGTGATTGATACATTTGAAGAATGAAATCCAACAACCGGTTGAAACTGAGTGGAAAACATGGGCGTTTTGGAGTCTAACACAATGAAATTGACAGCAGGTGATTAACTGAACATCCATAGCCATATTAGAGATTGATTTTTATTTTGAATAGCCTAGTAATAGTTCATTTTTCAAATGTTTACCTTCAGCAACAGAATATCTCACCACCGTCCGTTTCCATCCATAGCCACAGGAAGTAGGGGTGCTGATGGTCCTGCAGCATCCGCTGACAAATCAGAATATATATATTTTTAACAAAAGTAGTGCACTGGGCCTTTACTAGTCCTGTATTAGCAGACCAATAAAGCCATCTGTGTCTATAGCGCATCTAACAAAATTATAATCTGCCACTTCATTCGCTATTCGAGTGCATACTTGAGTGTTTTTTTCCCTGTTCTTGACCATTTGATAATGGGCCGTTATAAGTCTAAAATAATTTGAAATATTAGTAAAGACAACATTAAACTGAGAACAGCATGTAAAGCCTGAGGCATGGAACAGAGCGTGAGCTTTTTTTGTGACTTTCTCAAATCATGTTTTGATTTCTAAGGTTTGTATCATTCACTACTAAAGTTGCCAAATAACTCTAAATCTAGCATATAGGACCTGTTTCAAATGATAATTTTTACACATAGCCACTTCACATGTGCACTCGGTCTGGAATGGGAAAAATATCCTTTCTATTTTATTCAGCTAAGTTCAATTATATTCTTCTTACTATAAAATCATATAATATAAAATAACGGCATGAGACTTAAGCATATCTTGTCTGCTAAGTGAACAAGCCTACAGCCTATGGCACATAGCCAGATAACATACAGTAGGCCAACTCATATTCTGTTCTTCTGTAATACATTTTCTTCATATCATAATGTTTCTTTAGACCTGCCTAAAATAAATAATGGATTTATTGTGATGGTGTATATTCAATTGATTTATTCAACTATTTTAAATGTCGATGTTCCAAAGGCGTGCATCAGAGGCTTGTATGCCTGGAGGTCGGGAGATGCTAAACATGTTTATGTTAATTAACGGTCAATTACAATGAGACTGGCAGTCTTTTGCATGAAAATAACTGGCTGACAAAATGTCATGACTGCCACAGCCCTATGTGTGTTTGTTTGTTAACAACAGCTGGTGCACGATCTCTAATGTTAAGGAAGTCTCTAGGTTTTTCTCGCTTGAGTTAGAATACCTCATGATAAGCTGCAGACCGTACTATATTTTACCAAGTTTTCATCTATATTTTTCATAGCTGTCTATATACCACCACAGACCAATGCTGGCACTAAGGCCGCATTCAACGAGCTCTATAGGGCCATAGTGGCCAGTGATTTTAATGCAGGGAACCTGAAATCCGTCTTAACTCATTTTTACCAGAATGTCACCTGTGCAACTAGAGGCAACAAAACTCTAGATCACCTTTACTCCACACACAGAGACACATACTCTAGATCACCTATACTCCACACACAGAGACACATACACTCTAGATCACCTTTACTCCACACACAGACACATACACTCTAGATCACCTTTACTCCACACACAGAGACACATACACTCTAGATCACCTTTACTCCACACACAGAGACACATACACTCTAGATCACCTTTACTCCACACACAGAGACACATACACTCTAGATCACCTTTACTCCACACACAGAGACACATACACTCTAGATCACCTTTACTCCACACACAGAGACACATACACTCTAGATCACCTTTACTCCACACACAGAGACACATACTCTAGATCACCTTTACTCCACACACAGAGACACATACACTCTAGATCACCTTTACTCCATACACAGAGACGCATACACTCTAGATCACCTTTACTCCATACACAGAGACACATACACTCTAGATCACCTTTACTCCACACACGGTCCCGTGTGGCTCAGTTGGTAGAGCATGGTGTTTGCAACGTCAGGGTTGTGGGTTCGTTTCCCACGGGGGACCAGTACGGGGGGGGAAAAATGTATGAAATGTATTCACTACTGTAAGACGCTCTGGATAAGAGCGTCTGCTAAATGACTAAAATGTAATGTAAATGTACACACAGACACATACTCTAGATCACCTTTACTCCAGAGACACATACACTCTAGATCACCTTTACTCCACACACAGAGACACATACACTCTAGATCACCTTTACTCTATACACAGAGACGCATACACTCTAGATCACCTTTACTCCATACACAGAGACACATACACTCTAGATCACCTTTACTCTATACACAGAGACACATACACTCTAGATCACCTTTACTCCACACACAGAGACACATACACTCTAGATCACCTTTACTCTATACACAGACACATACACTCTAGATCACCTTTACTCCACACACAGAGACACATACACTCTAGATCACCTTTACTCCACACACAGAGACACATACACTCTAGATCACCTTTACTCCACACACAGAGACACATACACTCTAGATCACCTTTACTCTATACACAGAGACACATACACTCTAGATCACCTTTACTCCACACACAGAGACACATACACTCTAGATCACTTTTACTCCATACACAGAGACGCATACACTCTAGATCACCTTTACTCCACACACAGAGACACATACACTCTAGATCACCTTTACTCTATACACAGAGACACATACACTCTAGATCACCTTTACTCCACACACAGAGACACATACACTCTAGATCACCTTTACTCTATACACAGAGACGCATACGCTCTAGATCACCTTTACTCCACACACAGAGACACATACACTCTAGATCACCTTTACTCCACACACAGAGACACATACACTCTAGATCACCTTTACTCCACACACAGAGACACATACTCTAGATCACCTTTACTCCACACACAGAGACACATACTCTAGATCACCTTTACTCCACACACAGAGACACATACACTCTAGATCACCTTTACTCCACACACAGAGACACATACACTCTAGATCACCTTTACTCCACACACAGACACATACACTCTAGATCACCTTTACTCCACACACAGAGACACATACACTCTAGATCACATTTACTCCACACACAGAGACACATACACTCTAGATCACCTTTACTCCACACACAGAGACACATAAACTCTAGATCACCTTTACTCTATACACAGACACATACACTCTAGATCACCTTTACTCCACACACAGAGACACATACAGTCTAGATCACCTTTACTCCACACACAGAAATGCATACAAAGTTCTCCCTCACCCTCAATTTGGCAAATCTGACCATAACTCTATCCTCCTGATTCCTGCTTACAAGCAAAAAGTCAAAGAGGACATACCAGTGACGGTCTCAATACGAACTGGTCCAATGAAGCGGATGCTAAGCTACAGGACTCTTTCACTTGCGTAGACTGCAATATGTTCCAGGATTAATCCGATAACGTTGACGAGTTTACCACATCAGTCACCAGCTTCATTAATAAGTGCATTGACGACATCATTCCCACAGTGACCGTACATATCCCAACCAGAATCCATGGGCTACAGGCAACATCTGCACTGAGCTAAAAGCTAAAGCTGCCACTTTCAAGTAGCAGGACACTAATCCGGACACTTATAAGATATCCCGCTATGACCTCCGACAAGCCATCAAACACTCAAAATGTCAGGACCGAGATCGAATCCCACTATGCCGGCTCTGATGCTCATCTGATGTCGCAGGGCTTGCAAATGATCATGGATAACAAAGGGATACTCAGCCGCCAGCTGCCCAGTGACTTAAGCCTTCCAGACGATCTAAATTCCTTCTATGCTCGCTTCGACACAAGCAAAACTGAACCGTGCATGAGAGCACCACCTGTTCCAGGCGACTGTTTGATCTCGCTCTCCTTAGCTGATGTGAGTAAGACCTTTTAAACAGGTTAACGTTTATACTCAGAGCATGCACTGGGCAGCCGGCAAGTGTCTTCACTGACAATTTCAACCTCTCCCTAACCCAGTCTGTAATACCCACATGTTTCAAGCAGACCATAGCACTCATATCTGTAGCCATGAAATGCTTTGAAAGTCTGGTCATGGCTCACATCAACACCCATCATCCCAGACACCCTAGACCCAATCCAATTCACAAAAAGTCCCAGCAGATGAACAGATGACGCAATCTCTTTTGCACTCCATGCTATCCTCTCCCACCTGGACAAGAGGAACACCTATAGTGCCTAGGGAAAGTATTCAGACTCCTTGACTTTTTCTGCATTTTCTTACATTACAGCCTTATTCTAAAAAAACAAAAAAAAACAGTAATACCTTATTTACATACGTTTTCAGACTCTGCTATGAGACACGAAATTGAGCTCAGGTGCTTCCTGTTTCCATTGATCATCCTTGAGATGTTTCTACAACTGGATTGGAGTCCACTTGTGTTAAATTAAATTGATTGGACATGATTTGGAAAGGCACCCACCTGTCTATGTAAGGTCCCACAGTTGACAGTGTAAAACAAAATCCTGTGTGCTCTTTGGACAAGTTCATGTAGTGCCTCCGTGTTTCACTCTATTTCAAAAAGTTTTCTCTCTACAGAACTCTCCCTGGACTCAACCCTCGGCCCTTAGGCCATGTGTTCACTACCCTCGGCCCTCAGGCCATGTGTTCACTACCCTCGGCCCTCAGGCCATGTGTTCACTACCCTCGGCCCTCAGGCCATGTGTTCACTACCCTCGGCCCTCAGGCCATGTGTTCACTACCCTCGGCCCTCAGGCCATGTTTTCACTACCCTCGGCCCTCAGGCCATGTGTTCACTACCCTCGGCCCTCAGGCCATGTGTTCACTACCCTCGGCCCTCAGGCCATGTGTTCACTACCCTCGGCCCTTAGGCCATGTGTTCACTACCCTCGGCCCTCAGGCCATGTGTTCACTACCCTCGGCCCTCAGGCCATGTGTTCACTACCCTCGGCCCTCAGGCCATGTGTTCACTACCCTCGGCCCTCAGGCCATGTGTTCACTACCCTCGGCCCTCAGGCCATGTGTTCTCGGCCCTCAGGCCATGTTTTCACTACCCTCGGCCCTCAGGCCATGTGTTCACTACCCTCGGCCCTCAGGCCATGTGTTCACTACCCTCGGCCCTCAGGCCATGTGTTCACTACCCTCGGCCCTCAGGCCATGTTTTCACTACCCTCGGCCCTCAGGCCATGTTTTCACTACCCTCGGCCCTAAGGCCATGTTGTACTACCCTCGGCCCTAAGGCCATGTTTTCACTACCCTCGGCCCTGAGGCCATGTTTTCACTACCCTCAGCCCTCAGGCCATGTGTTCACTACCCTCGGCCCTCAGGCCATGTTTTCACTACCCTCGGCCCTCAGGCCATGTGTTCACTACCCTCGGCCCTCAGGCCATGTGTTTACTACCCTCGGCCCTCAGGCCATGTTTTACTACCCTCGGCCCTCAGGCCATGTTTTCACTACTCTCGGCCCTAAGGCCATGTTTGTACTACCCTCGGCCCTAAGGCCATGTTTTCACTACCTGAGGCCATGTTTTCACTACCCTCGGCCCTGAGATCATGTTTTCACTACCCTCGGCCCTGAGGCCATGTTTTCACTACCCTCGGCCCTGAGGCCATGTTTCACTACCCTCGGCCCTGAGGCTATGTTTTCACTACCCTCGGCCTTGAGGCCATGTTTTCACTAACCTCGGCCTTGAGGCCATATTTTTACTACCCTTGGCCCTGAGGCCATGTTTTCACTACCCTCGGCCCTGAGGCCATGTTTTTACTACCCTCGGACCTGAGGCCATGTTTTCACTACCCTCGGCCCTGAGGCCATGTTTTTACTACCCTCGGCCCTGAGGCCATGTTTTCACTACCCTCGGCCCTCAGGCCATGTTTATACTACCGTCGGCCCTCAGGCCATGTTTGTACTACCGTCGGCCCTGAGGCCATGTTTGTACTACCGTCGGCCCTGAGGCCATGTTTTCACTATCCTCGGCCCTCAGGCCATGTTTGTACTACCGTCGGCCCTCAGGCCATGTTTGTACTACCCTCGGCCCTCAGGCCATGTTTGTACTACCATCGGCCCTGAGGCCATGTTTGTACTACGCTCGACCCTCAGGCCATGTTTGTACTACCGTCGGCCCTGAGGCCATGTTTGTACTACCGTCGGCCCTGAGGCCATGTTTTCACTATCCTCGGCCCTCAGGCCATGTTTGTACTACCGTCGGCCCTCAGGCCATGTTTGTACTACCCTCGGCCCTCAGGCCATGTTTGTACTACCGTCGGCCCTGAGGCCATGTTTTTACTATCCTCGGCCCTCAGGCCATGTTTGTACTACCGTCGGCCCTCAGGCCATGTTTTTACTACCCTCGGCCCTCAGGCCATGTTTGTACTACCATCAGCCCTCAGGCTATGTTTGTACTACCCTCGGCCCTCAGGCCATGTTTGTACTACTATCGGCCCTGAGGCCATGTTTGTACTACGCTCGGCCCTCAGGCCATGTTTGTACTACCGTCGGCCCTCAGGCCATGTTTGTACTACCGTCGGCCCTGAGGCCATGTTTGTACTACCGTCGGCCCTCAGGCCATGTTTGTACTACCCTCGGCCCTCAGGCCATGTTTGTACTACCATCGGCCCTGAGGCCATGTTTGTACTACGCTCGGCCCTCAGGCCATGTTTGTACTACCGTCGGCCCTCAGGCCATGTTTGTACTACCGTCGGCCCTGAGGCCATGTTTGTACTACCGTCGGCCCTGAGGCCATGTTTTCACTATCCTCGAACCTCAGGCCATGTTTGTACTACCGTCGGCCCTCAGGCCATGTTTGTACTACCCTCGGCCCTGAGGCCATGTTTTCGCTACCGTCGGCCCTCAGGCCATGATTGTACTACCCTCGGCCCTCAGGCCATGTTTGTACTACCGTCGGCCCTGAGGCCATGTTGTACTACCGTCGGCCCTAAGCCTTCCCTGTAGCTCAGTTGGTAGAGCATGGTGTTTACAACACCAGGGTTGTGGGTTTGATTCCCACGGGGGGGCCAGCACAGAAAAAAAAAAATGTATGATATGTATGAAATTGTATGAAATGTATGCATTCACTACTGTAAGTCGCTCTGGATAAGAGCGTCTGCTAAAATGACTAAAATGTAAAATGTACTACGCTCGGCCCTCAGGCCATGTTTGTACGACCATCGGCCCTGAGGCCATGTTTTCGCTACCGTCGGCCCTCAGGCCATGTTTTCTCTCTACTGTGCTTCTCTTTGTCTTCTGCTCTGGTGGCACTGATGATGATAGGGTCCTCGGGGGGGGGGGGGGCAATTATGAAGATATTGATACAGATCAGATACAGAACTGCTTATCAAAGATGAGTTAGTGTGTGTGTGTTTGCATGCGTACGTGTGCATGTGTTTATTATGTTAAAACAGTATAGGTGGGATTCAGTGCTTCCCATTTTTCACAACACATTTTATCTAAGGTTTTGCTAATGCTTTACATTTTTGGAGCTAGTGATCTATGAGGGCGGTGCATGGCGTCCATTTTGTTCCAGAGGACTCTTGAGACTTCCACAGAGACATCTATCTCATCCTGACTACCATGTTATCTCTAGCCCGCTCAGCCCCCACGTCCCCCGGTGGGTTTAGCTAGAACATATCTCTTAGTTCAGCTCACTGCTCTGTGAGTCAGATGGGCTCAGCGCTGGGCTGGACTACAACTGGGCAGAAAGGAGTATCAAAGTGTGTGTTTGTGTGTGTGTGTGTGTGGGGGGGGGGGGTGCGTGTACACGTGTCTGTGTTTGTTCTTTTATCTGTGTGCACCAATGTGTGTACAGTACACGTGCGTGTGTGAGCAAGTGGGTAGCCTTAAATGTAAATCGTAGTCGACAGACACTGAGCCGCGATAGTCCAGCGTCCCATTGTGACAGAGCTACATACTTCTGAGACCACCATCTCAGAAGCATGTACCACCACGCACAGTCCCACCTCCCCACGATTTCCAACCAACGCCTGTCTGGTACACGTCCTCCATTCATTTGAATGTGTTGATAGTTGGAGAAATTGCCTGAGTTGCGCTGAGAATTCTAAAAGTATGAAAGCCAACAATCTAATATTCTAGAACACTGCTGTGCGTTCGCCTACAAGTTTGGTACGCTGATAGACCCTTAAGTGTGTGAGTTACGACTCCAAGTCATGCATTCAGCCTCTGCTTGGCCTATTGCCCAAGGCTCACACAGCAAGAGACATGAAAGTAATTGCCTGCCTGCATCTCACACTATTCTTGTAAAGTAACTCCTAACTGAACCACAGGACTCTCTCCTAGCTTTTCATGTTCTCCGACACCACCTGCAACATTATTCTGTGTTGAACTGAAAGCAGAATGCTAACAGCAAATGCTAATGCTAATGCTAAAACACTACTAACAGCTAATGCTAACAGCTAGAGCTAGCTGCAAGAGGGTAACCAATGACTCATTTTCAATTACCAACCATCTGTTGGCCTACATCACACTGTGAACTCAATATAAGAACAGTTTTCCCTTTCTCTTTCTTTCTCTCTCTTTGTTTTCTTCCCCCCTCTTTTCTTCTGGTTTCTAGGGGTGGAGCTCAGGCCTGAGTTAACTACAAATATCAGGCCTCTACTCAGATCACCCTGGCAACCACAGCCACTGCCAAAACGCCCTCTATGCTGAACTTTTATTCGAGGTTGGGAAGGGCCCTGTGTGCGTGTGTGTGCGCATGTGAGTGTGTGTTAGTGTGTTAGTGTGAGTGTGTGTGTGTGTGTGTGTGTGTGTGTGTGTGTGTGTGTGTGTGTGTGTGTGTCAAGGGTATATAGTAAAACTAAAATAGCTTGTGTTTTATTTTTCTCCTCTTCTCTCTCCTTCTCCTATTCTCTTTTTCATGATCTCCCTCTCTCATCAGGACTGGGTTAAGTAAACTTTAGTCTCAGTGTATTATAGGACTGCCGTTTGTTGTGTAATGATTGAGGAAAGTGCTTTGGGCCTTTGAGCCGAGAGATCGGCTGCCCTACTTCTGACTGACTATGTCTCTCACTCTGTCAGTGTATTTGTGTGAGTGTGTGTTCATCACCACTCTCACATCTCTTTCCAACTGGCTGCTTTGCTACATAGAAA
Source organism: Salmo trutta (assembly GCF_901001165.1). NCBI lineage: Eukaryota > Metazoa > Chordata > Actinopteri > Salmoniformes > Salmonidae > Salmo > Salmo trutta. The sequence continues at coordinate 35,375,208 of NC_042979.1, forward strand.
GCCTCAAGGTCGTTTCTCTCTCTCTCTCGCTCTCTCTCTCGCGCTCTCTCTCTCTCTCTCTCCTCTCTCTTTCAATTCAAGGGGCTTTATTGGCATGGGAAACATATGTTTACATTACCAAAGCAAGTGAAATAGATAAACAAAAGTGAAATAAACAAAAAATTAACAGTAAACCAAAATAATAGACATTTCAAATGTCTGTCTGTCTGTCTGTCTGTCTGTCTGTCTGTCTGTGTTTGTGCGTGCATGTGGCGTAGGTGTGGTACAGACCAGTATGTTCACCAGTAGAGCTGTGATGTCGTATGACAGTTAAATACAGTGAACAATCTGTGATCTAGTGTCATTCTAGTTTCATTCTCTTCCTACAGCATGGCAGTCATTCCCTTAGATCCCTCAGCCTACAATTTCAGTTAAAGAGCCCCTGGAGCCCCATTGGGAAATGTACAGTTGTTTCTAGAAAGTTGTGCAGTCTGCGGTTCTATTGAAAACCCCTCCCTCTCTTTTCCCGCCTAGAGCAATGACTGGCAGACGCCCAATGGATGAATGGTCTGGCTTTTAGGGCACTATGCTGCTGTCCAGCCAAATAACTCACATGGCTGTCACATGGCACATACTGTCTGTCACTCAGACCCTGACTTTCCCCAACACTGGCTAATGGAGCTTTCAATCAAACTCCGTTTGTGAATTTCATTGGCGTGGTTGGGATCAATTCCATTTCAATCCAGTCAATTCAGGAAGTGATTGACTGAATTGAAATTGAATTTGACCCCAACCCAAGCCGTTCGAATCAAGGGGATTAGAGGTCGACCGATTAATCGGAATGGCCGATTTCAAGTTTTCATAACAATCGGTAATGGGTATTTTTGGCTGCTGATTTGCCTATTTTTTTTTTTTTTTACATTTTTAGATTTTTTTTTACACCTTTATTTAACTAGGCAAGTCAGTTTAAGAACACATTCTTATTTTCAATGACGGCCCAGGAACGGGGCTTAATGCCTTGTTCAGGGGGGATTCAGGGATTTGTTTTTGCAACCTTCCGGTTACTAATCCAATCCACCGCACGAGGAGGCTGCATGGCAGGCTGACTACCTGTTACGTGAGGGCAGCAAGAAGCCAAGGTAAGTTGCTAGCTAGCATTCAACTTATCTTATAAAAAACAATCAATCTTAACATAATCACTAGTTAACTACACATGGTTGATGATATTACTAGTTTATCTAACGTGTCCTGCGTTGCATATAATCGATGTGGTGCCTGTTAATTTATCATTGAATCATAGCCTATTTCGCCAAACGGGTGTAGATTTAACAAGCACATTTGCGAAAAAAGCACTGTCGTTGCACCAATGTACCTAACCATAAACATCAATGCCTTTCTTTAAAATCTATACACAAGTATATATTTTTAAACCTGCATATTTAGTTAATATTGCCTGCTAACATGAAATTGTGTCACATATCTAGCGTTCATTGCATGCAGAGTCAGGGTATATGCAACAGTTTGGGCCGCCTGGCTCGTTGCGAACTAATTTGCCAGAATTTTACGTAATTATGACATAACATTGACATAACATTGACATAACATAACTCGTAAGCATTCATTCAGACAGCACTTTCGTGCGTTTTGCCAGCGGCTCTTCGCTGTGTTTCAAGCTGTTTATGACTTCAAACCGGGTGGGTATAATTTGTGGAATGTTCCAACAGGAATCTATTCCAAAAACTTCGTAAATAACAAGGTTGCCAAAAAACAACGCATACAAAGTTGTATAGCGGCAGAATAAGATACCGGGTAGGGAGTGGTCTATTTCATTGCGTTTTTCACTCATCACGTTTATTCCGAAAAATGTCTGTCCTCACTCTGGTTGCCTATAGACAAACATTAAGAATAAGCTACGTGGTGAGTTGATGCCTATTCGGCAGCTAGTTAACTAGGTTTGTATGCGTTGCTACTTTGTATGCGTTGTTGGTTGGCAACCTTTTACTTTATGTTTTTTGGAACAGATTCCTGTTGGAACGTTCCACAAATTATACCCACCCCTTCAAGCCTATCAACTCCCAAGATTAGGCTGGTGTAACCGATGTGAAATGGCTAGCTAGTTAGCCGGGTGCGCGCTAATAGCGTTTCAAACGTCACTCGCTCTGAGACTTGACGTAGTTTTTTCCCTTCCTCTGCATGGGTAACGCTGCTTCGAGGGTGGCTGTTGTCGATGTGTTCCTGGTTCGAGCCCAGGTAGGAGCGAGGAGAGGGACGGAAGCTATACTGTTACACTGGCAATACTAAAGTGCCTATAAGAACATCCAATAGTCAAAGGTATATGAAATACAAATCGTATAGAGAGAAATAGTCCTATAATTCCTATAATAACTACAACCTAAAACTTACCTGGGAATATTGAAGACTCATGTTAAAAGGAACCACCAGCTTTCATATGTTCCCATGTTCTGAGCAAGGAACTTAAACCTTAGCTTTTTTACATGGCACATATTGCACTTTTACTTTCTTCTCCAACACTTTGTTTTGCATTATTTAAACCAAATTGAACATGTTTCATTATTTATTTGAGGCTAAATTGATTTTATAGATGTATTATATTAAGTTAAAATAAGTGTTCATTCAGTATTGTTGTAATTATCATTATTATAAATAAATAAATAAACAAACAAAAAAATCGGCCGATTAATCGGTAGCAGCACTTTCGGGCCCTCCAATAATCGGTATCAGTATCGGCATCGGGAAAAAAATCATAATCGGTCGACCTCTAAAGGGGATGCCATGTCTGTTACAAATATCTTTTGCAAACAGACAAAAATCTGTATACTGTTATGTTACATACGTCCTTCTCATCTTTATCAAAACATCAGGGCAGAAACGTTGACTTGGTATGATAATGACGCCCTGCAGAGAGAGATGCACAAGAGAGATGCAGAGGTGTAGCTTCAGATGCCGGCTAATCTTCTGCACTTTGGGCATTAGCATCCATCTGGAACATAATCCTGTTTTACCCAGATTCCCCAAAGCCCTGCCTCTGTCATATTCTCCCATTCACACTGTGTGTGTGATCCTGTTTTTATGTGGGTCTTTGAATCCCTGCCATTGTGTGTATGCCTTTGATTTCAAATCAAATCAAATTGTATTTGTCACATGCTTGGTAAACAACAGCTGTAGACTAACAGTGAAATGCTTACTAACGGGTCCTATTCCAACAAGAAAGAGTTAAAGATAAATATGTTTTTTAAAATCAAAAATAGAAATGGTGACACAAGGAATAAATACACAGTGAATAATGAATAACAATAAAAAAAATAACATGGCCATATACAGGGAGTACCGGTACCGAGTCGATGTGCAGGGGTACGAGGTAATAACATGGCTATATACAGGGAGTACCGGTACCGAGTCGATGTGCAGGGTTACGAGGTAATAACATGGCTATATACAGGGAGTACCGGTACCGAGTCGATGTGCAGGGGTACGAGGTAATAACATGGCTATATACAGGGAGTACCGGTACCGAGTCAATGTGCAGGGGTACGAGGTAATAACATGGCTATATACAGGGAGTACCGGTACCAAAAAAAAAAAAAAATTTTTTTATTTATATAGCCCTTCGTATATCAGCTGAAATCTCAAAGTGCTGTACAGAAACCAGCCTAAAACCCCAAACAGCAAGCAATGCATGTGAAAGAGGCACGGTGGCTAGGAAAAACTCCCTAGGAAAAACTCCCTAGAAAGGCCAAAAACCTAGGAAGAAACCTAGAGAGGAACCAGGCTATGAGGGGTGGCCAGTCCTCTTCTGGCTGTGCCGGGTGGATATTATAACAGAACATGGTCAAGATGTTAAAATGTTCATAAATGACCAGCATGGTCAAATAATAATAATCATTGTAGTTGTCGAGGGTGCAACAAGCACGTCCGGTGAACAGGTCAGGGTTCCGTAGCCGCAGGCAGAACAGTTGAAACTGGAGCAGCAGCATGGCCAGGTGGACTGGGGACAGCAAGGAGTCATCATGCCAGGTAGTCCCGAGGCATGGTCCTAGGGCTCAGGTCCTCCGAGAGAAAGAAAGAAAGAGAGAAAGAGAGAATTAGAGAGAGCATATTTAAATTCACACAGGACACCGGATAAGACAAGAGAATACTCCCAGATGAAACAGACTGACCCTAGCCCCCCGGCACATAAACTACTGCAGCATAAATACTGGAGGCTGAGACAGGAGGGATCAGAAGACACTGTGGCCCCATCCGATGATACCCCCGGACAGGGCCAAACAGGCAGGATATAACCCCACCCACTTTGCCAAAGCACAGCCCCCACACCACTAGAGGGATGTCTACAACCACCAACTTACCGTCCGAAGACAAGGCCGAGTATAGCCCACAAAAATCTCCGCCATGGCACAACCCAAGGGGGGGCGCCAACCCAGACAGGAAGACCATGTCAGTGACTCAACCCACTCAAGTGACGCACCCCTCCCATGGACAGCATGGAAGAACACCAGTAAGTCAGTGACTCAGCCCCTGTAATAGGGTTAGAGGCAGAGAATCCCAGTGGAAAGAGGGGAACCGGCAAGGCAGAGACAGCAAGGGCGGTTCGTTGCTCCAGCCTTTCCGTTCACCTTCACACTCCTGGGCCAGACTACACTTAATCATAGGACCTACTGAAGAGATAAGTCTTCAGTAAAGACTTAAAGGTTGAGACTGAGTCTGCGTCTCTCACATGGGTAGGCAGACCATTCCATAAAAATGGAGCTCTATAGGAGAAAGCCCTACCTCCAGCCGTTTGCTTAGAAATTCTAGGGACAATTAGGAGGCCTGCGTCTTGTGACCGTAGCGTACGTGTAGGTATGTACGGCAGGACCAAATCGGAAAGATAGGTAGGAGCAAGCCCATGTAATGCTTTGTTGGTTAGCAGTAAAACCTTGAAATCAGCCCTTGCCTTAACAGGAAGCCAGTGTAGGGAGGCTAGCACTGGAGTAATATGATCAAATGTTTTGGTTCTAGTCAGGATTCTAGCAGCCGTATTTAGCACTAACTGAAGTTTGTTTAGTGCTTTATCCGGGTAGCCGGAAAGTAGAGCATTGCAGTAGTCCAGCCTAGAAGTAACAAAAGCATGGATTAATTTTTCTGCGTCATTTTTGGACAGAAAGTTTCTGATTTTTGCAATGTTACGTAGATGGAAAAAAGCTGTCCTTGAAACAGTCTTGATATGTTCTTCAAAAGAGAGATCAGGGTCCAGAGTAACACCGAGGTCCTTCACAGTTTTATTTGAGACGACTGTACAACCATCCAGATTAATTGTCAGATTGAACAGAAGATCTCTTTGTTTCTTGGGACCTAGAACAAGCATCTCTGTTTTGTCCGAGTTTAAAAGTAGAAAGTTTGCAGCCATCCACTTCCTTATGTCTGAAACACAGGCTTCTAGCGAGGGCAAAATACCGAGTCGATGTGCAGGGGTACGAGGTAATAACATGGCTATATACAGGGAGTACCGGTACCGAGTCGATGTGCAGGGGTACGAGGTAATAACATGGCTATATACAGGGAGTACCGGTACCGAGTCGATGTGCAGGGGTACGAGGTAATAACATGGCTATATACAGGGAGTACCGGTACCGAGTCGATGTGCAGGGATACGAGGTAATAACATGGCTATATACAGGGAGTACCGGTACCGAGTCGATGTGCAGGGGTACGAGGTAATAACATGACTATATACAGGGAGTACCGGTACCGAGTCGATGTGCAGGGGTACCAGGTAGTAACATGGCTATATACAGGGAGTACTGAGTCGATATGCAGGGGTACGAGGTAATAACATGGCTATATACAGGGAGTACCGGTACCGAGTCGATATGCAGGGGTACGAGGTAATAACATGACTATATACAGGGAGTACCGGTACCGAGTCGATGTGCAGGGGTACGAGGTAATAACATGGCTATATACAGGGAGTACCAGTACCGAGTCGATATGCAGGGGTACGAGGTAATAACATGGCTATATACAGGGAGTACCAGTACCGAGTCGATATGCAGGGGTACGAGGTAATAACATGGCTATATACAGGGAGTACCGGTACCGAGTCGATGTGCAGGGGTACGAGGTAATAACATGGCTATATACAGGGAGTACCGGTACCGAGTCGATGTGCAGGGATACGAGGTAATAACATGGCTATATACAGGGAGTACCGGTACCGAGTCGATGTGCAGGGGTACGAGGTAATAACATGACTATATACAGGGAGTACCGGTACCGAGTCGATGTGCAGGGGTACGAGGTAATAACATGGCTATATACAGGGAGTACTGGTACCGAGTCGATATGCAGGGGTACGAGGTAATAACATGGCTATATACAGGGAGTACCGGTACCGAGTCGATATGCAGGGGTACGAGGTAATAACATGACTATATACAGGGAGTACCGGTACCGAGTCGATGTGCAGGGGTACGAGGTAATAACATGGCTATATACAGGGAGTACCAGTACCGAGTCGATATGCAGGGGTACGAGGTAATAACATGGCTATATACAGGGAGTACCAGTACCGAGTCGATATGCAGGGGTACGAGGTAATAACATGGCTATATACAGGGAGTACCAGTACCGAGTCGATGTGCAGGGGTACGAGGTAATAACATGGCTATATACAGGGAGTACCGGTACCGATTCGATGTGCAGGGGTACGAGGTAATTGAGGTAGCTATGTACATACAGGTAGATTTAAAGTGACTAGGCAACAGGATAGATAATAGACAGTAGCAATTTGAAAGTGTGTGTGTGGCATCTGTATGCATGTATGCGTGTGTTATGTAGTGTGTGTGAGTGTGTGTGTCGATGCAGGTCGTCTGTACCATACCCTGCCATCTGTCCTGTACCATGTCCTCCCATCTGTCCTGTACCAAACCCTCCCATCTGTCCTGTACCATACCCTCCCATCTGTCCTGTACCATGTCCTCCCATCTGTCCTGTACCAGACCCTCCCATCTGTCCTGTACCATGTCCTCCCATCTGTCCTGTACCAAACCCTCCCATCTGTCCTGTACCATGTCCTCCCATCTGTCCTGTACCAAACCCTCCCATCTGTCCTGTACCAAACCCTCCCATCTGTCCTGTACCAAACCCTCCCATCTGTCCTGTACCATGTCCTCCCATCTGTCCTGTACCAAACCCTCCCATTTGTCCTGTACCATACCTTCCCATCTGTCCTGTACCAAACCCTCATATCTGTCCTGTACCATGTCCTCCCATCTGTCCTGTACCAAACACTCCCATCTGTCCTGTACCAAACCCTCCTATCTGTCCTGTACCATACCCTCCAATCTGTCCTGTACCATGTCCTCTCATCTGTCCTGTACCATACCCTCATATCTGTCCTGTACCATGTCCTCCCATCTGTCCTGTACCATACCCTCCCATCTGTCCTGTACCAGACCCTCCCATCTGTCCTGTACCATGTCCTCCCATCTGTCCTGTACCATGTACTCCCATCTGTCCTGTACCATACCCTCCCATCTGTCCTGTACCATACCCTCCCATCTGTCCTGTACCATGTCCTCCCATCTGTCCTGTACCATGTCCTCCCATCTGTTCAGTACCAAGCCCTCCCATCTGGTCAGTACCATGCCCTCCCATCTGTTCAGTACCATGTCCTCCCATCTGTTCAGTACCATGTCCTCCCATCTGTTCAGTACCATGTCCTCCCATCTGTTCAGTACCATGCCCTCCCATCTGTTCAGTACCATGCCCTCCCATCTGTTCAGTACCAATCCCTCCCATCTGTTCAGTACCATGTCCTCCCATCTGTTCAGTACCAAGCCCTCCCATCTGTTCAGAACCATGTCCTCCCATCTGTTCAGTACCATGTCCTCCCATCTGTTCAGTACCATGTCCTCCCATCTGTTCAGTACCATGTCCTCCCATCTGTTCAGTACCATGTCCTCCCATCTGTTCAGTACCAAGCCCTCCCATCTGTTCAGTACCAATCCCTCCCATCTGTTCAGTACCATGTCCTCCCATCTGTTCAGTACCATGTCCTCCCATCTGTTCAGTACCAAGCCCTCCCATCTGTTCAGTACCAATCCCTCCCATCTGTTCAGTACCATGTCCTCCCATCTGTTCAGTACCAAGCCCTCCCATCTGTTCAGAACCAAGCCCTCCCATCTGTTCAGTACCAAGCCCTCCCATCTGTTCAGTACCAAGCCCTCCCATCTGTTCAGTACCAAGCCCTCCCATCTGTTCAGAACCAAGCCCTCCCATCTGTTCAGTACCATGTCCTCCCATCTGTTCAGTACCAAGCCCTCCCATCTGTTCAGAACCAAGCCCTCCCATCTGTTCAGTACCATGTCCTCCCATCTGTTCAGTACCAAGCCCTCCCATCTGTTCAGTACCAATCCCTCCCATCTGTTCAGTACCATGTCCTTCCATCTGTTCAGTACCATGTCCTCCCATCTGTTCAGTACCAAGCCCTCCCATCTGTTCAGTACCATGTCCTCCCATCTGTTCAGTACCAAGCCCTCCCATCTGTTCAGTACCAAGCCCTCCCATCTGTTCAGTACCAAGCCCTCCATCTGTTCAGAACCATGTCCTCCCATCTGTTCAGTACCATGTCCTCCCATCTGTTCAGTACCAAGCCCTCCCATCTGTTCAGTACCAATCCCTCCCATCTGTTCAGTACCATGTCCTCCCATCTGTTCAGTACCAAGCCCTCCCATCTGTTCAGTACCATGTCCTCCCATCTGTTCAGTACCAAGCCCTCCCATCTGTTCAGAACCATGTCCTCCCATCTGTTCAGTACCATGTCCTCCCATCTGTTCAGTACCAAGCCCTCCCATCTGTTCAGTACCAATCCCTCCCATCTGTTCAGTACCATGTCCTCCCATCTGTTCAGTACCATGTCCTCCCATCTGTTCAGTACCATGTCCTCCCATCTGTTCAGTACCAAGCCCTCCCATCTGTTCAGTACCAATCCCTCCCATCTGTTCAGTACCATGTCCTCCCATCTCTTCAGTACCATATCCTCCCATCTGTTCAGTACCATGTCCTCCCATCTGTTCAGTACCAAGCCCTCCCATCTGTTCAGTACCATATCCTCCCATCTGTCCTGTACCAAGCCCTCCCATCTGTTCAGTACCATGTCTTCCCATCTGTTCAGTACCAAGCCCTCCCATCTGTTCAGTACCAAGCCCTCCCATCTGTTCAGTACCATGTCCTCCCATCTGTTCAGTACCATGTCTTCCCATCTGTTCAGTACCATGTCCTCCCATCTGTTCAGTACCAAGCCCTTCCATCTGTTCAGTACCAAGCCCTCCCATCTGTTCAGTACCAAGCCCTCCCATCTGTTCAGTACCATGTCCTCCCATCTGTTCAGTACCAAGCCCTCCCATCTGTTCAATACCAAGCCCTCCCATCTGTTCAGTACCAAGCCCTCCCATCTGTTCAGTACCATGTCCTCCCATCTGTTCAGTACCAAGCCCTCCCATCTGTTCAGTACCATGTCCTCCCATCTGTTCAGTACCATGTCCTCCCATCTGTTCAGTACCATGTCCTCCCATCTGTTCAGTACCATGTCCTCCCATCTGTTCAGTACCAAGCCCTCCCATCTGTTCAGTACCAAGCCCTCCCATCTGTTCAGTACCATGTCCTCCCATCTGTTCAGTACCAAGCCCTCCCATCTGTTCAGTACCATGTCCTCCCATCTGTTCAGTACCATGCCCTCCCATCTGTTCAGTACCATGTCCTCCCATCTGTTCAGTACCAAGCCCTCCCATCTGTTCAATACCAAGCCCTCCCATCTGTTCAGTACCAAGCCCTCCCATCTGTTCAGTACCAAGTCCTCCCATCTGTTCAGTACCAAGCCCTCCCATCTGTTCAGTACCATACCTCCCATCTGTTCAGTACCATGCCCTCCCAAGGAGTTTGTTCATTAAGTTCAGTATGTCTCTTGTTTACTCTGTTGATAGAGGGTTGAGCTTGGAGAGTGGGCTAGCCTTTATGAGTAATGTCTATGACATATGTAGACTATGACACACACACACACACTTGTATGACCCTTCATTTAAAGGGCAGATGGCGCCCCTGATCCGCGTCCCTATTCTTCCCCCTCAGACATTTCAGGTCACCTCGTCCTCCATCTTACCCTAAGCTCCGTGCCGTGTCTATGTGTGGACGGGGGGATAGCTGCACTCCTGTCCAGGGTATACTGTAGCCAGGGTTTTGCGGCCTCTGATCCAACAGGATTCCTTCCTGGTAATCCTATTAGTTTTAGCATCTCTCTGCAGCCAGACAGAGACAGACCTTTTCAGGATTTTTAATTTTCCTCTCTGCTCTGTTGAAACCATGTGACTACATGGCCTCTATCATGCCTATACACAGACATAGGACACACACACACACACACCACAAAACTCAGATATCCTCTCTTCTTTCTCCCTCCCTTCCTCTCCCTCCCCTCTCTCTCTCCTTCAAGCTCCAGTGACTTTATGAGGCAGCTACCTGCATTATGTCGGAGTTGCTGCTTTTTCTCGCACAAGTCAATGCCCATTTTAACAGTGCCGTCTGAAACACCTTGACAGTTTGATAAGCAGGTATTACATGGGTACATTTTCCCAAACTGAGAAACTCCATTTACAGCAGATCAAGAAATAGCCTTTTATAAAGTGTCTGTGTGTATGCTTGCTTGCTTGTGTGTGTGTGTGTGTGTGAGTGTGTGTGTGTGTGTGTGTGTGTGTGTGTGTGTGTGTGTGTGTGTGTGTGTGTGTGCTCTCATGAGTGTGTATGCACATCTGAGTTTGAGTTTGTGTGTGCTAACAGGTTGTACTTTTGTATTCCCATGTGGGTAGCCCACTGAGTGGCTGCCATCAGAGCCCTGGGAGCGCTTGTCGTGTTGCTCCGCCCGTCAGCGAGTCACTGGAGCGAGGGACGCTTCTCACGGCACACCAAGAGCACAGGGACTCACTCAGGGGCTGCTACTGCTAGGCTTAGTCAGTCTCTCTCTGGAAATGTTGCTGCTTCCTTGACGTCCTGAATGCTTTTCAAGACGGTTCTATAGTACTGCATAAAGTACTAGAGTACTGTACAGTACAAAAAGGCATTGTTGGAGTTTGTGGTATTTTTTCATTTTTGGATGATCTTCCCCTTGTCAGGCTATAATTGAGACTATGACACTACCTAAATAACTAATAGATCTGTCATTGTCATTGAAAGCAGGTCTAAGAAGCGGTAGATCTGTTCTACGTGTGTGTGCTATTTCTATGCTTCCCGTTCTTAAGTTTAGTTTTTGCGTCTTTTACTTTGGATTTTGTACACCATCTTCAAACAGCTGATAATACAATATTTTTGGTTTAGATGGTACAATGATTCTTGATTCTCTAAACAATGACTGCTTGTTTTGTCACATAAACTGAAATTAGGCTAACTATTGGAATTTTTTTCAACCAGGAAATAGCAGAGGGATTTCTGCATAGTGTATCTTTAAATTACTGACTGACTTGCTAGTTGATCGTACCTGGTTACCGTTTTTTAAATGTATTTTATTTAACTAGGCAAGTCAGTTAAGAACAAATTCTTATTTACAATGATGGCCTACCCCGCCCAAACCCTAACCCGGATGACGCTGGGCCTATTGTGCGCCACCCTATGGGACTCCCAATCACAGCCGGTTGTGATACAGCCTGGAATCGAACCAGGGACTGTAGTGACGCCTCTAGCACTGAGATGCAGTGCCTTAGACCGCTGCGCCACTCGGGACTCCACTGTCTAGTTTTGCTCTTGTCCTTCTCCTCCCCTGCTCTGCAGATGGAAGCTCTACACCATTCACAAAGTGGAGTAATTTATTGTAGAACTGTCTTTGTCACACACACAGCGAGTGTGATGAAGCTCTGTCATGCAGAGGAGACAGACACAGCTGTATCTGACAGATGGGACCACTGTGTGGTGTCGGCTCTTGTCTGTCTCATTCTGTGGTCTCTGCCAGCAGTACTGTTGTTAAAGCAACACATTCTGTGTAACACACCACAATGTTCTGACAAGCCGGTGCACTTGAACAAGCATCTATCTAACTAAAACGCTTTAACAAACCACAACACTGACAGTCCACTGCAGTCTAAACCACAACACTGACAGTCCACTGGAGTCTAAACCACAACACTGACAGTCCACTGCAGTCTAAACCACAACACTGACAGTCCACTGCAGTCTAAACCACAACACTGACAGTCCACTGGAGTCTAAACCACAACACTGACAGTCCACTGGAGTCTAAACCACAACACTGACAGTCCACTGCAGTCTAAACCACAACACTGACAGTCCATTGCAGTCTAAACCACAACACTGACAGTCCACTGCAGTCTAAACCACAACACTGACAGTCCACTGGAGTCTAAACCACAACACTGACAGTCCACTGCAGTCTAAACCACAACACTGACAGTCCACTGCAGTCTAAACCACAACGCTGACAGTCCACTGCAGTCTAAACCACAACGCTGACAGTCCACTGCAGTGTAAACCACAACACTGACAGTCCACTGCAGTGTAAACCACAACACTGACAGTCCACTGCAGTCTAAACCACAACGCTGACAGTCCACTGCAGTGTAAACCACAACACTGACAGTCCACTGCAGTCTAAACCACAACACTGACAGTCCACTGCAGTCTAAACCACAACACTGACAGTCCACTGCAGTCTAAACCACAACACTGACAGTCCACTGCAGTCTAAACCACAACACTGACAGTCCACTGCAGTGTAAACCACAATGGCTATCATGCCAATGCTCTTCTCTTGAAATTAAAATATATGTTTTATTTTTTTTGTTGTTGCCTTAATTAGCACAAGCAAGCTGCACAATGTAATGCCAAGCTACAGTACGAGTTGTTGTTATCCCATGCCTAATGCCATGCGTGTAGGAAGTCTCCTGTGGGTGTTTCCCTTTTACAAGGCCCATGTCTCCCTTCCCTCCCCATGTGGTCTAGTCCCCTGCTGTGTTTAGCCCTGTGTGTAACCCTGTTAAAGAGCCACTGTAGTTCAGGCATGCCAGCCAGTGTCAGCCCAGGGCCCTCTCTCCATGCCATCCCTCTCTCCCAGCCAACCCTCTCTCCCAGCCAGCCCTCTCTCCCAGCCAACCCTCTCTCCCCAGCCAGCCCTCTCTCCCAGCCAACCCTCTCTCCCAGCCAACCCTCTCTCCCAACCAGCCCTCTCTCCCAGCCAGCCCTCTCTCCCAGCCAACCCTCTCTCCCAGCCAACCCTCTTTCCCAGTCAACCCTCTCTCCCAGCCAACCCTCTCTCCCAACCAGCCCTCTCTCCAAACCCTCTCTCCCAGCCAACCCTCTCTCCCAGCCAGCCCTCTCTCCCAACCCTTTCTCCCAACCCTCTCTCCCAGCCAGCCCTCTCCCAACCCTCTCTCCCAGCCAACCCTCTCTCCCAACCCTCTCTCCCAGTCAGCCCTCTCTCCCAACAGCCCTCTCTCCCAACTCTCTCTCCCAGCCAACCCTCTCTTCCAGCCAGCCCTCTCTCCCAGCCAACCCTCTCTCCCAGCCAGCCCTCTCTCCCAACCCTCTCTCCCAGCCAGCCCTATCCCCCAACCTACCCCCCCCCCCCCAACAGCCCTCTCTCCCAACCAGCCTTCTCTCCCAGCCAGCCCTCTCTCCCAACCCTCTCTCCCAGCCCTCTCTCCCAGCCCTCTCTCCCAGCCCTCTCTCCCAACCCTCTCTCCCAGCCCTCTCTCCCAACTCTCCCAACCCTCTCTCCCAGCCAGCCCTATCTCCCAACCTACCCTCCCAACAGCCCTCTTTCACCGCCAGCCCTCTCTCCCAGCCAGCCCTCTCTCCCAGCCCTCTCTCCCAGCCCTCTCTCCCAACCCTCTCTCCCAGCCAACCCTCTCTCCCAGCCAGCCCTCTCTCCCAACCAGCCCTCTCTCCCAACCAGCCCTCTATCCCAGCCAGCCCTCTCTCCCAACCCTCTCTCCCAGCCCTCTCTCCCAGCCCTCTCTCCCAACCCTCTCTCCCAGCCAACCTTCTCTCCCAGCCAGCCCTCTCTCCCAACCAGCCCACTCTCCCAACCAGCCCTCTCTCCCAGCCAGCCCTCTCTCCCAACCCTCTCTCCCAACCCTCTCTCCCAGCCCTCTCTCCCAGCCCTCTCTCCCAGCCAGCCCTCTCTCCCAGCCCTCTCTCCCAGCCCTCTCTGCCAACTCTCCCAACCCTCTCTCCCAGCCAGCCCTATCTCCCAACCTACCCTCCCAACAGCCCTCTTTCCCAGCCAGCCCTCTCTCCCAGCCAGCCCTCTCTCCCAGCCAGCCCTCTCTCCCAGCCAGCCCTCTCTCCTAACCCTCTCTCCCAGCCAGCCCTCTCTCCCAGCCAGCCCTCTCTCCCAACCAGCCCTCTCTCCCAACCAGCCCTCTCTCCCAGCCAGCCCTCTCTCCCAACCCTCTCTCCCAGCCCTCTCTCCCAGCCAACCCTCTCTCCCAGCAAACCCTCTCTCCCAGCCAGCCCTCTCTCCCAACCAGCCCTCTCTCCCAACCAGCCCTCTCTCCCAACCAGCCCTCTCTCCCAGCCAGCCCTCTCTCCCAGCCCTCTCTCTCTCCCAGCCCTCTCTCCCAGCCCTCTCTCTCTCCCAGCCCTCTCTCCCAGCCCTCTCTCCCAACCCTCTCTCCCAGCCCTCTCTCTCCCAGCCCTCTCTCTCTCCCAGCCCTCTCTCCCAGCCCTCTCTCTCTCCCAACCCTCTCTCCCAGCCCTCTCTCTCTCCCAGCCCTCTCTCCCAGCCCTCTCTCTCTCCCAGCCCTCTCTCCCAACCCACTCTCTCTCTCAGCCCTCTCTCCCAGCCCTCTCTCCCAACCCTCTCTCCCAGCCCTCTCTCCCAACCAGCCCTCTCTCCCAACCAGCCCTCTCTCCCAACCAGCCCTCTCTCCAAACCAGCCATCTCTCCCAACCCTCTCTCCCAGCCCTCTCTCCCAGCCCTCTATCCCAACCCTCTCTCCCAGCCAACCCTCTCTCCCAGCCAGCCCTCTCTCCCAACCCTCTCTCCCAGCCAGCCCTATCTCCCAACCTACCCCCCCAACAGCCCTCTCTCCCAACCAGCCCTCTCTCCCAACCCTCTCTCCCAGCCCTCTCTCCCAGCCCTCTCTCCCAACCCTCTCTCCCAGCCCTCTCTCCCAGCCAGCCCTCTCTCCCAACCCTCTCTCCCAGCCCTCTCCCAACTCTCCCAACCCTCTCTCCCAGCCAGCCCTATCTCCCAACCTACCCCCCCAACAGCCCTCTTTCCCAGCCAGCCCTCTCTCCCAGCCCTCTCTCCCAGCCCTCTCTCCCAGCCAACCCTCTCTCCCAGCCAGCCCTCTCTCCCAACCAGCCCTCTCTCCCAACCCTCTCTCCCAGCCCTCTCTCTCTCCCACCCTCTCTCCCAGCCCTCTCTCTCTCCCAGCCCTCTCTCCCAGCCCTCTCTCCGAGCCCTATCTCCCAACCCTCTCTCCCA